>NC_140211.1:53894381-54070143 GCF_951802725.1 Rutilus rutilus | reverse complement strand
GTTACATTTATTTCTTGTCAATCATGAGCTAGCATAAAACCGTCATGAGTCTTGCTGACCATAGCTTGACCTTCCCCTGTTTACTTTGCATTGTGGGACATGATTACAGCATGTCCTGCATACCGATGGGCCAGACTGCTCTGTTTGTTCAAGCATTTAACATTTTGCCCTGATGTTTTTTTTGTTTGACATAAATCATAATTGTAGATGCACTGTTTAATCCTAGATGTCTTTTAGCTCAAGTAGACGCAAATATTTTACGACACAGTGCGTTTGCATTTGACTATTTCGATTCCTTCCTGGCTCTGCAAACGGAATGTCTCTTAGTATTAAGTAAGCAGGAATTTGTTCCATAATGTTGGTAAATCATTACACTGTGCTGGTCACGGATCAAAGCGAGATCTGTTTTTTCTATTTTCTGACACAAATGAAGCATTTGCTTTTTATCCCTGTAGGAAAATTCCAGCTAAAACAGCTTCTGATGGTGACTGGATTTACATGTTTTCTAGTTGGACTGGCTTATAGACCACCTTACACCACATACAAACCAGCTGCCATGTTCCTTAACCATCTTCATCTCAAGTGTTTAGAATAGCTGTGATTTGCATTGAAAAAGCATCAAGAAGGCTCTTTTCTTTTTTTCAACGAAGGTTGGTAATTTGAGGAATATCGGATATCGAATATCACAAAATTGGAATATCGCTTTGCAAAAAAATTTGCGCAAAATATCTTTAATAAAAATGCTGCAATCGGCAAAGCCACTGAATCGCTGTCATTTAGGAATAAGATTGCATGGATGTTGAAATCGAGATTGCGACCTTTTAAAGATTAATCGTGCAGCTTTACTTCAACCCATTCAAGAACGCCAGTTTTTACTCCACATCTTCTACACTCAAAATATGCATTCATATTTACACACAATTGAATTTTGTTCATTAAAAGTAAATCAGTTTAGTTGTGTGCTTGTCAACACAATTTAGTTGGTATAGGTCGAATTTAATTTACTCTAGTAAGTTTAAATTAACTTTAATTGTCAAACAAAATGTTCCTATGTTGGTCGAACTTAATGTTTTTTAAATAATTTACAGAGGTTTAATTAATTAAAATTAAGAAAATTAAACATAAGAAAATTAATTTCCTAGTTTTTATTCGTCATTATGTGCATTACGTATATAATGAACAAATAAGAAAACACTGGCGTCAATACTAACATTAGTACAGTTATTATTCACTGTGTGCCCACTATAAGCACAAGCACAATGAAATTCAAAGACATTGCAGAAACTGCTGTAAATGTCCAACATAACTGAACATTAAACGGTAACGTCTTTTTAAAATAACACTAAAATGTACTCTCCTAATGCAGTCCCTTCCCAAGCATGCTGGGAACTACAGATCCACTTGCCCAGTTAGTTATCTTAATAAAAATGATTAATGTAGTGTGAGCACAAATAGATTAAGTACACTTCTGTTTTAAATATATTAGGTATATTAACACAATGAAATTACTAAATGTTCAAAAAATTGCGTTACTTTAGATGAACGAGACAAATTTTTTTTTTTTTTTTGTGTACCTGCCAATAACACTTTCACAAAGTCTGATCAAATAAATCCCCCTCTGGAATGTATAGTTGTCCATCTTGACATTGTCAAGACACTGTCTCTCTTTTATCTTCAAGGCTGTACAGTTGGAAGAGGTCAAACTGACCCCCTCACATCTGTTGTTGGAGAACCCCCCTCCCCATCTGTTGCCAGTCAGATGGTGCACAACCATGTTGAAGACAAATAATACATCTCTGGCAGTGTGTTCCTGGTCCGCATCCTGCAATAACAACAGCACTGTTCCTCCTGCTGCAATTCTTGCCCCTTTTTCACTCCGCTCCATCTGTATGTCAGCCTTTAGGAAATGGGGTCTAGGCAGGCCAATAATACATGCAAGCCCTCAAAGCTTTAACCTGGCCAGCTTTAGCTATATCTGCAAAAAATTATAGATGAACTGGATTTATCAGCACAGCTTGACATGGGCCGGTCTCTATTATAGGGTCTCGTGGTGTTGAAATGCATATTAGACATTCCAGGCTACATAGGGAAAGATAAACTGTCCAAACAAACCTTCACATTAATGTCAGTGCTTGTAATTTCCCAGTGATCGAGGGCCGTACTTAAGGAAAAATGCATATATGTCAGCCTTGTGAAACGGCTGACAGATATACAGGATTGGGGGTTATGATTTATTCTCAAGTTGAGGTTATCGTGAAGCGATTTCAGAGGTTGTGATCTACTTTGCATGCTGTCTGTGTCTCGTAAATAGAATGCAATATTGCATTTAGTGTGCACCATATTTTGTAATGTTAAAAACATTATGCTTAGATCTCCAGTTGGTGTACTATTTCCACTGGATCCATGCATGCTTGATTATATAACATTACCCAAAAGTTGTTGGGAAATAGAAAAGGGGTTTGATGGTTCTCTTAAATTCCACTTGTATATGCAAAATATTCCACTCAGTCACAGAAGCTCGGACTACCTGATCCACTCTGCCAACTTTTGTAAATGCTACACAATGGCAAACATCCCCCACACCATTACACCACCACCACCAGCCTGCACAGTGGTAACAAGGCATGATGGATCCATGTTCTCATTCTGTTTACGCCAAATTCTGACTCTACCATCTGAATGTCTCAACAGAAATCGAGACTCATCAGACCAGGCAACATTTTTCCAGTCTTCAACTGTCCAATTTTGGTGAGCTCGTGCAAACTGTAGCCTCTTTTTCCTATTTGTAGTGGAGATGAGTGGTACCCGGTGGGGTCTTCTGCTGTTGTAGCCCATCCGCCTCAAGGTTGTGCGTGTTGTGGCTTCACAAATGCTTTGCTGCATACCTCGGTTGTAACGAGTGGTTATTTCAGTCAAAGTTGCTCTTCTATCAGCTTGAATCAGTCGGCCCATTCTCCTCTGACCTCTAGCATCAACAAGGCATTTTCGCCCACAGGACTGCCGCATACTGGATGTTTTTCCCTTTTCACACCATTCTTTGTAAACCCTAGAAATGGTTGTGCGTGAAAATCCCAGTAACTGAGCAGATTGTGAAATACTCAGACCGGCCCGTCTGGCACCAACAACCATGCCACGCTCAAAATTGCTTAAATCACCTTTCTTTCCCATTCTGACATTCAGTTTGGAGTTCAGGAGATTGTCTTGACCAGGACCACACCCCTAAATGCATTGAAGCAACTGCCATGTGATTGGTTGATTAGATAATTGCATTAATGAGAAATTGAACAGGTGTTCCTAATAATCCTATAGGTGAGTGTACAGTAGTTCATCAGAACATTGTAATATACATAATTCACCCACTATATTGCTATATGTAGCCACTTTTTTTGCTCTTTCACTGTGTATGAAGAAATCTAAGGGATGGGATTTCTCTGTATACAATTTTATCTTAACATGATCATAAGGCCACCCAACATATGTGACTTTGTCAGTATATGTGTGGTTTCAGCTGTTACTAAAATTTTTTGTGAATTTAGTGCGAAAGTTATTGGTGAGTCATGATTTTCAAAATGTTTATATGCAGATTTCACATGCAAATATTTGTGTATGCATGCTTAGTCAGTGAAACCCAATCACAGATAATAAGCCACTGCTGTATGATTCATGAAGGGGGAAACTAAAATGAATTTTGGAACATGCTAGCACTTCAAACACGCACAGTATGCAACAACGGTTTCTATGGTATTAGAATGTAATTTAAGGACATGGTAATATCACCCTATACTAGAGTCATTGACTAATAAGGTTTTTAAAAGTGTAAAAAAATAGAATGGAGATAGAACTATATTTGAAAACAATTTTTTGTTTACCTAGGCGTTAACAATAAGATTTTGTGGTTTGTACAATCAAGTAACACTGTTTTTTGTCATTTTTTTACAAGATGGAAAAAATTTGTCACCAAAAAAGTCATTCGGTTTAACCACTGATTTGAAAGTTAAAAACTGATTTGACATTGATGTTGAGATAGTATATAGTGTGTACCACAGAAGAAATATTAAATAAAATTATCACTGATCTTATAAATGTAATCATTTATTGGACCTTTTCACAGTTCCTTGAACTATTGCCTAAAGTACCTGTATGTTCCTGCGGTGCGAACACGCCGACTAGGAACGACTTTAGTTCTAAGAACTCCATTTGGAGGAACTAATTTAGCTCCTACTTCAGAGTAGGGTCTAAACCAGCACTATAGGAACTACCCGTGACTTTAGTGTACGCTGATGACCGAACGCACGCAAAACACCAGCACCTGCCATTTTTAAAACAGCTATAAGTAAACACACAGATTATAGCCTATATATTTACTCCAGAAACTAGATACAAACATGGAAAACAGTGATAGATGGGCCTCTAAACCTTTATGCTGAAGAGAAAATCCAACGCAACTTTTGAGGGGACCAAGTCAAATATGATTATGTATTTCTGCTCAGCTAGCAACACTGGACATCAACCACACGACATAGGCTAATAACTTGTTTTTTTTTTCATATACTGTGTACTTTCTATAACAATTCTATCTAATAACATGTTAGACAGTACTGTTAGACAGATCGCTAACTAATGAACACAGAGAATGCGAGCATTGTTTGCTCTGGCGTTCTCAGCGCCGTCAAAATAAAGGTCCGTCGCGCCGTCAAAATAAAAGTCACCGTGCTTGCGTCACTCCCTTACCCCTCCTACCAGTTCCTATGGCCACTTGGCCAGTGCGAACGCAAACAGCAAAACCGAGTTTGGGGGAGAGTAGTTCATAGACCTGTTTAGAACTGGACAGTTCCTAGAACTAAGTTCCTGTAACTACTTGGTCGGAAAGCGGCTATATTCAAGTAAAACATTGCACAGGGAAAGGAGAAAAGGAGAAATGTAAAAAAAAAGAGCCTTATCTGCTTTATATTTGTATTATTGTAGTTCCTTTTAGTTATTAAAAACAATATTATTCCATTTAAATATTTACTATATCGGTTTTACCGAATGACCTTTTGACACTTCAAAATCTTTAAAATACCTTTATATGTAGTAAAATATAATTAAAACCTTTTGGATTCAGTAAAAGAGATCAAGTTCTACTACCTTACATACTTTGGATGTTATATATTAGTTTTTTTCTTATTATTAAGGCCTTTGGACAAAAAAAAAAATGACCCGTCACGTCATTGACCCACTAGCAAACAAAAACTGTTTTTCTACATTCTCAAATATATGTACTTATTATCATCAGTGAAGCACATACTTTCAGTGCCTAGTAAAGTATGCTAATTGAGACATAGCCAGAATCTGTTCTTGGTTATTATGTTTGTCTCCATATTTCCATTGCTCCTGATTTTCTTTCTCTTTCCCTCTTTCCATCCATCATTTCACTTGTGATTGTGGTTTGGTTAGTTGTAGGGAAACTAAGTAGCAAAGACAGTTTGTCATAATATCGTATGGGTTTTGAGAAGAAGACATTGGATGGTAACCTGATCTGAGGTGTGAGCTTTACAGACCAATGGAAAGTGAGAAAGGTGTCATGCATGGTGTGTGATCCACACAAAGCTCCGGATGTGCAAATACAATAAGTAGAGCCTTTATAACTTTAGCAGATGTCCTTTAGAGTCAGTAAGCAGCCCACATGTGATATGGATTCCGTCGGAGCGCACAGAATAACACTATGGTCATGTTTTCAAAGTCTTGCCTTGCAATCTCTCTCTGTATGAGGCCTACTGTATGTGTTGAGAACATTATGACCACTAAAAATGACTGATTGCTCCTAAAACCTTTGGCAACAGTGTGTTACTTTCCTGTTTTCACCATGCTTTTTAATAGACTCCTTTACAAGCGCTCTACAGCCCAGTTGGTTTCATGAGCTGTGAGGACCTGAGCTCGGCTGATCTGACCTGTTTTGTAGACAGTAGCAGGCACTATGTTTATCTTAGCAGTCGGCCAGACTTTCCTTCACATTGTGTTGCCCGCTGATCCATCTTCTTGCTTACAGAAACTGGCAGCTGGGGTGGATCAGTTCGCCTACACCTGCATACAAGACCATCCCATCTGGACCAATCAGCAGTTCTGGGAGGCCACCTTCTACTCTGAGGTGCAAAACCAGATCAGAGCGCTTTATCTCACTGCCCCTGAGGACAAGCAACTCATCACTGCCAAGATCAAGGTAAAGTCTTGAAGTCGACTTTTTTACTGATCTAATCCATCCACCCACCCATCCATCCATCCACCCACCCACCCATACATCCACCAAACCACCCATCCACCCATCTATCCATCCATCCACCCATCCATCCATCCATCCATCCACCTACCCACCCTTACATCATCCATCCACCCACCCACCCATCCATCCATCCATCCATCCATCCACCTACCCACCCTTACATCATCCATCCACCCATACATCCATCTACCCACCCACCCATACATCCATCCACCCACCCACCCTTACAGCACCGACTCTGACACCATTTCAGTAGAAAAGGGATATCATTTAACCCTGGATCCCATCTCTTCATCAGGAACAGAGTACATTGTCCAACGCATCCAGTGAGTCAGAACGGACTGCTATGGACCTCGCAGCAGAGCAGTTGCGTGCTTGGCCCAGTCTGAGCAAAGAGAAGCAACATGAGCTGGTGAAGAACGAGGAGAGTACAGTGTTCAGCCAGGCCATCCACTACGCCAGCCTGATGGTCTACCTGCTCGTACCACTGGACACCAGTAAAACCAAGCTGCTGCGCTCCAACCCTGCAGCTGACTGGGAGAGCGGCAGCAACAGCATCCTCACAAACAGGCAAGAGACTTGCTTCTACAGTGCATCGCAGAACATGTTCTCTCACTTTACTGAATCACAGATGCGACTTTAAAGGTGATGATACACTGGGGAACTTATTGAGCAATGTTGTCGTCAATGGGCAACCAGGTGAGACGCAGGGCCCACGACCGATCTAAATGATCCTGATAGAAATTTGTTGGCCATTCTCAATAGGAAAGTGCCCAAGCAACAATCGCTCAGTAACATTGCTCAAAAAGTTGCCCAGTGTATCATCACCTTAAGGGTGTGTTCGCACTTGTTTGGTTCCCTTGGTTCTTTTGGTCCACACCAAAAAAGAAATTGATACATTTAGTCCTTGTTTGCTATCTATTCACACTGTCATTTTTAAGACCGAACCTAAAGATATCAAACAACAACAAAAAACGGCTTTTATGACGTATATTTTCCAATGGAACTTACCGAACATCCAAAACAGTGCTGTGTGCTGGGCTAAACTCGCTTGTATGTGCGTACATATTATAGTATTTTTACCAGCTGAAAACTTGTGAAGAGCTTATAAAATGTGTAAAGGAGTCAAAACAGAGACAGGCATTCCTCCGTCACACACACAAATGAAGATCTCCTGCATAGAGACGCTGTTTCTTACACCTTTACCAAACTGTAATGGGCAACATTGCTCATGACGAGAAAAACCAGGTATGCTTGAGCATTCTGTTCTTTTTAAGGTTGCCTCTTGTGACATCACATCCTGTTTTTTGATTGGTTTTAAAGGAGAACTCCGGTCAATTTTAACATTGAGCTAATTTTTTAGTACCTATGATCACGCGCGTGAACTCGACAATCGACAACTGTGGACTTCGACCGAAAACAGGATGTAAATACAGGTATGTGCGCTGGCTGAATTAACATCATTTTTTATATATTTCTTTCACATCTACTGCAGTCAGATTCACCCGCGTTTACTCCGAAGGAATCACTCACATGACCTGTGCACTTGTAATGACACATCAAGGATGTTAAGAGGCTAAAAGCAGGTTTAAAACTTGCCCCATTGAAGTCAACAGGGTGCAAATTTTAAAAAGAGGATAACACGTTGTAGGCAACACCGATTTTTGTCGATGTTCTCTGTATTGACAGCACTCCAAATGTACAAATAAATTAGCTCAATGTTAAAATTGACCGGAGTTCTCCTTTAATGTATTTGCTCCGTGTTGCGATCATATTATAGTTGAACCCAACCAGAGGTCGTTTAGAACTTGTTTGCTTGTTGTTGCGCACCAGCGTTCGGATTTCACTTATTCAACTGAAGCGCAGAATTTGTTTTATTCAAACCAATTGTGAACACACTCTAACATTTTGTTTCAAGCTTTGTTTTCCAAGCTCTTAAACTCAAAATAATTAATTTAATGTGCCATTTTATTATAGAACAGGCTTTTAAAATAAAACAAAACACAATAAAACTAAAGTTACGTAGGCTCACTCATTTGCCTTACAATTGACCTCCACCTGCAAATGATTAAAATATCTTCCGCATTTTCTCCACATAAAATCCCCTCAGTTAATGGATCATTGTGCAAGTTGTGAATCTGATGTCAAAGCTAAAGGGGGAAAAAATGCATAAATTAGGTAATATGTGTTTTGTGGTGTCCTAGTCACCACAAAAGTCAAAATCTCTACATCAAACCTCCCAGATACTGATTAATAAAGGTCGTCACTCCAAACACTCTGTGCGATCAAGGAGAACCTACGTAGAGGTCAGCGATCATGTATGAAGGAGATACAGAGTTCAGTACAGATGCAGCTCATTTCAGGTGTTTATGAGGATGAAACAAAATAAGCCAAAAGACACAATAGTAATAGAATATTTTTTATCTCAAATGAGATCTGAAATCTGAGCAAATTTGTGCTGCCCCCAACTCATAAATACAGTGAAATATGAGGATGTAGCATCATGCTACAGCAATGTGCATTGTTTAAAATTATAATGCATAATATTAAGTAAAACACTAGTGGCACTCTTTGAAAATTGTTGCACCAGTGACATTTGACCAACTTGAAGCTAATCTGTGGAAAAAAGTGTTTAATTCAGAGATGATTCTGCCAGAGGTGGTTCTTAAAAATGTGAAAATACTTATGCAAACTGCATATTTCTGGCTTAAGTTGTCTTTATAACATTACATAAACATTTGAAAATATTTCAGTGCGCTGAAATAAAAATGTCACAGAAAAGCAAAATTTCAATATGTCATTTGTAGTCCTGTCATGTGAGAGAATTGGTTACGGGTCTGAACACTTTTGCAGGTCACTGGTGCTCAAGTCCATCTGGCATAGATCACTTAAAATGGAAAAGACGCACTGCAGGGGCTGCCGGTTGTCCTTTCACCTTGGTTACGAAACACACATTCTAGTATAAATAAACCTGATTGTTTCTCAGCATCTCAGAGAAAATCATACAGTTGATTGAGTCAATGAGCAGAAATGTAAGGAGAAGGAAGCCTGGTGTAGGTCCTCAGGAGTCCTATCCAGTTATACACCACATCCTTCTCCAGTAGCCTGAGTGTTGCTCTGCTGAAATGAGTTGGATATGTCTGAGTGCTCCCTCCACAAACAGCCAAGAAAAGATGGAGGGAGAGCAGGAGGGATAGAGCTTTGTAGTAATAATAATAATATGTGTGAGTTTTGGGAGGCTTCATAGTCCAAATGGGTGATGTTTGGCCAAATCCACATCTCCAGAGTGGATCTTTCCTTCCTCCTGTCCATTTCTCTTCCTCTCAGTCATTTTTCAAGGCCAATAACTGCACACTGAGAGTTTTAAGTGTTTTTTGTCTCAGATGTCACAATTTTTCTTTTTCCCCCTTTTTTTTTTTTCCTGTTTAGTTAGTGGTCTTTGATAAGGCAATCGATTAATCGTACTTTTGCTTACATGTAGGATTAGGGATTTTTCTAAACGACTCAAATTATGTCTTTTGTTGAGGAGAGGTATGCTATTATTTCTCTAAGCAATCATACTTGATCATTTTCACCTGCCAGACAATAAATCCTTTAAGGCAGGGGTTCCCAAACTTAGACGTAAAATATTTACTTGAAGTACCCCCTGAGATTTTAAGTTAATATTTCATTACAACACATTTGCATGTTCTCGGTTCTCTGATGTCAATGATAATTATAGACTTTATTGTTAACTCTTTCCATTGACAGAATTTTCCATCATTTATGAGACAACGCTCTCTTGCCATTGACAGAATTTTCCAGCTGTTTTGACTGTTATACGGTAGGGGGGCGCTATTAGGCATCTTCTGAAAAAGTACACAATCTCCAGATCAAAACAGGCAAAATAGGAGCAAAAACAAGCGATAAAAGCATTGCTTGTGCTCGTTGTAGTCTTTGGGGGGAATTTGTTCAAAATGTATTAAACTTACCCACAGTCAAGTGTTTATTAAAAATAAAGCATGAAGCTTTTTGTTGTTGTTGTTGTTGTTGTTGTTGTTTGTTTGTTTTAATGCAGAGGCTCTGTTCATTATTTAGATTTTTTGCATTTTCAGATATTTATACAACCAACATAAAATTTTGTGAAAATTATAAAAAATGCTGCTGGTGGCTGGCTACTAATAATAATTAGTAGTAGTAGTAGTAGAAGTATGTTTAAACTAATTAAAAAATGAAGACAGAAATAAATGTCTTTTGTAAATCACATTGTAATGTCTAATAAAAATGAATATTTGTTAATTATAATAATAAAATGCAGACTATATTTAATTAAGTAACAGCCTTGGATTTGAAAATCGCACTAAGCTTTAATGCAATTATTGTGCAGCCCCATTTATTTATTTAAATGTTACATTCAAAAAATGATTAATTATTAGCTTTTAATCAAGTACAAAAACTACAGGGGGTTTCTTGCCCTCGCACAAGATCAGACTGCATGCGGATGCTGTGCATGCACATCAGCGGACTGTGCTGGTGAAGAAAAATACGTCACGCAGTCGCAGATTGCCTGAGAGACACAGACAAGGGAAGTATTCTTTTGGCTTTTGGAAGAACAAGATTTGAGGGGTTGACCTCTTTTGACCCAGAACACCCTTGCAACCAGTTGTACGGCCCACATTAGAGCAAACGCCTCTCAGATTTTCTTAATAAAATATAATAATCTCTTACACGACTTAATGAACAGTTGTTCTTCTGCAAATTGGGGAAAGGATTTGATTCATTGCCCACCTGAAATGTCAGGAACGGGTCTCTTGATTTGTTAACGGAGTTGGCGAGTGACATCACTTTCCCACCAGCACAGTCTGTAAAGCCCAGGAGAAATCAGAGCCGTCCACTTCCTAACAGTGGGATTTCAGACCAGTTGTGTGGGACAGACTAAACAGACATTGACAGTGATGGGTCGGTAAATGAAAGCAGCAGAATTACACTTTAAATGCTTAAATGTGTTATTTTAAGAATATTGAGAGTGCCATTGTTGTTGTTGGATGTGTTGTGTTGAAGTCTGCAATATAATCATTGTCATGTAATAAACAGTATTGCAGGGAGTGTGGCCGAGAGCTTTGACACCGAGAGTGGATTCGAAGACTCTGAGACCAGTGACGTTGCCAACTCTGTGGGGAGATTCATCTCTCGTTTCATTGACAAAGTGTGCACAGAGAGTGGAGTGACCCAGGACCATATCAAGAGCCTGCACAGTATGATTCCAGGTAAAACAGTGTGCGCACACATACAGACACAGTCAGAGTATTTCAACTTTCCTAGGGCTCGAAACATGCTGACAGCTGTATATTGACATAAGATTTTTGTTTAAAGGGGTGGTATAATGCCCTTTTCACAAGATGTAAAATAAGTCTCTGATGTCCCCAGAGTGTGTATGTGAAGTTTTAGCTCAAAATACCCCACAGATATTTTTATACAGCATGTTAAAGTTGTCACTTTTTGAGGGTGAGCAAAACTTTTTTTGTGTGTCTGTTCCTTTAAATGCAAATGAGCTGCTGCTCCCGGCACAGAGGGCGGAGCTTCAAGAGCTCATGTCCTTTTATCTCACACAGACATGCACTGGAAATTTCAGACACTTTTAGCCTTTTATGTTCAAACCGAAGTCAGAAAGATGGAGAGACTCAAGAAGAAGTGACAACATGTAGACAACATTTCTGAATGGTTAGTTGGTGAAGCTTAAGTGTAGTTATCTTCTAGTCATTGATTAGCATATTCTGTCTTGACAATCTATAAATCCGGGGGCGGGGTTTATGTAAATTTTAGGGTTTGTGATGTCACTAACCCGGGAGGAATGTCGTGTAGTCTCTACCAGCCGTTTTATGTAGTCCTTAAAAAGCAAATATCTCCCTTTGCTTTGAACTTTGAGCGTTGTAACTTTGCAGATGTTGTTTATGCTCAAACAGCAACATTACACACTAACTAAAGTTAGAAAAGTGAAATCATATTCAACCATCCCTTTAAAATGCATATACAGTACTTGTATACAAGTGTATATTTTGAAATGCTGTTAGTGCTCACCATTTTCACAGTTCATTTCAGCAGTTCTCTCTTGTGATTTATTATTTCACAAATATTGCTTGTAGTCAAAACTGCATGGACAATTATTATGCAATTAAAAAAAAATGCAGTTTAAAGTTCAAGATAATTAAAGTTCAAGGACAATTCAAGATATTTAAACTGAAAAAGTACTGTCACCCCATGTCCTAACCAGTTCAGAAAGTTTCCTGTATCAAGGTATTTATCTGTTTGTTCAGGTATTGTGGCAATGCAGATGGAGACTCTAGAGGCGGTTCATAGAGAAAGCAGAAGACTGCCTCCCATTCATAAGGTAAGAACTTGTTCCCCACTGGTGAAAATTACGCAAAGCTTATATGTCATTTGATTTGCTTTCTTGGTCATAGAGAAGTTGCTCTTCAAATGTTTTACAGTTTCCTTGATAGCAGTAGCTGCTTTGCGCATTATATGCAGACTTACACATTGCACAATAATTGACATTAACTCTTTGCTCATTAACTATTGACCTGGAGATTTATTATCACTGATGTGGAGTGGTGGACGAAGTACACAAATCAAGTACTTGAGTTAAAGTACAGATACCCTAATAAAATATTTCTCCAGTAAACGTATAAGTGCTCGTTTTCAATGTTAATAAAAAGTATAAAAGTACTTTTAATGTATAATCATATAATATATGTTTTTTAATGTACTTAAAGGGTTAGTTAAAGTTAAATGTACTTAAAGGGTTACAAAAAAGAAAATTCTTTCATTAATTACTCACCTTGATGTCGCAACTACAACTTTTAAGCCCCAGAAAGGTAATAAAGACATAATTAAAGTAATCCATGTGACTCCAGTGGTTTAAAATTAACATAACATTTAATGAAGTGACGCAAGTGTTTTCTTTGCCCAACATAATTTAACACTTTATTTTCTAAATATTAATCTCCAATGCGCATTCACGTGAGCACCACGACACATGCGTGTTGTGTTGATGTGAGAGCAGACGTTTTTGCCCGAACGCGAGCTTCATAAAATTGAGTTTAAACAACTGGAGTCAACTTATGATGCCTTTACTACCTTTCTGGGGCTTGAAAGTGATAGTTGCGTAGACTGTCATTGGAGGGACAGAAAGATCTCAGATTTCAATAAAAAGATCTTCATTTGTGTACCGAAGATGAACGAAAGTCTTACGGGTTTGGAAACGACATCAGGGTGATTAATTAATGACATAATTTTCATTTTGGGGTGAATTAACCCTTTAAGTATTATGAGAAAAAAGTACTGATTGATGAGCTATGTTTATTATTTAGTTATTAGTCAGCACTAATAAGAAAGATTAGTGCAGACATTTAATGTGTGTTCATCTCCAAATAAGCAAACTTTTTTTATTACCAAACAACTTGTACACTATCAAAACATTAAACTGAAATATACTAAAATATCAATGTAAGTTACTGATAATTCAAGTGTGCAAAGTGAAATACCATATAGTGTTTTAAAAAGGGTAGGTCAAGCCAAATATGTGGCTACAAATACAATACAATTTAGAGACGTCACATGAGGCAAAATTGCATTAACATTTTGATAATCTGGCATAATCTTGCCTCTTTTTGACCGGGCCATTGAATCAGTGAGTTGTTGACTCAAGAACAGCTGCAGTCGGATCAGTCAGATTCACAAATTAATCGTTCAGTGTATACTTAGATAGGTTTACAATACAGCAAACTCTATGGATAAAAACCGCACACTCGGGTTTGATTTGGGTAGTGCTAGAGCCTATATAGGCTACCTGTCTGTGTATTGATAAACTAAAAGAAAGTTTATATACATTTTCTGGCTAGTTAACTGTAGTAGTTTTTTTTAATACACCAAATTTTCACCCAAACTGAATATTTAAAAACAAGTTTAAATGGGTAAATCTTCTATAAATATTTGTGATTCTTCATTTTCTGTTTCTGACATACTCCAGTTCTTGTTAAAACACACTAGACATGCTTATTCTGTCCATTTGGATCACTTCTTGTGGGAAATCATTTGTTTTGTCCATCAAGTGTGCTTTCTCTTTAATTGAGCGTGAGCAGCGCAGCTCTGCTAGACTCTGCGCCGAAACCCCCGCTTCACTGCTGCTCACGTGACGCTCCTGCTAATGCACTCATTGGTTAAAAAAACATGCGCCGCTCACGGTTGCTGGCGGCCGTTAATGAAAGTGCAATTAGGCAGACACCGATTGAGTGCGTGACCAACCATGCACATTCTCAAAAAATGGTCGCAATCTAGAGCCCTGCATCTGACTTACAAGTCAGACTCACTACCGTTCTCTGCAGAAAATACTGCCTGGCTTCAATAACAAACTGAAAGTGATTTGTCATGGAGTCAAAAGCTGATTATAAATGGTCACTGGAGAAACAATTGAGACACATGATAATATCAGGTATAAACAGTAATCCGTCTTTTGTGCTGGGCTTCTGAGATGCTTTGGTTGAAGACAGAATTCTGAGCTGGATAAAGTCCTGCTGTCTGTACAAAGTTTGTTTTTCGAGAGAAAAAAGAAACCATGGTAGATTGTTTACTAGTTTGCAAATCGAGGGAAGAGGCTGATGGAGAACCCAACTGGCATCCCCAGTGTGAAGTGGACTGGTCTTCTAATACCGCAGTTTTCCACATAACAAATACTTGCTGTAATTCCCAATTTTTTCTTCTTTTTTTTTTAAGTCGGCTCTGTGTCAGCTCTTGTCACCCTTCTGAATCCAACTAATGAGTTAGATAATGGTACTGGACAGGGCCTGGACAGAACAACTGTCTGGACAGTGTAAAAACTGATGGCTTGTCTCTCTGGTGGTAAACACACAAGGCTTGAGTGTGATTACTGGGCCTGGAACTAAACCTAATAATTTATGCTTACTCCATCATCAAGAGAATCATTTGTTATCTGTCAAAAACCAGACCACAAATACTTGCCTTTTTTTGCTGGTGCAAATTGAATAACAGTGTAGTCTTACAGTTTACACCTCGTATTAGGATGCGTTTTGGTCGATCGGATCACAAGTAGACGAGGGAGACACATTTCCATTTACACCTGGTGTTTTAATCCGACTCTTTTGTCCAGTTTCAACCACTTCTGTCCTGATTTCTTCGAGGGGAGGGTCTAAGGGTGGGTAAATATGTATTTTTTTTGTTCAGATCTTTCGATCTAATGGACAAAAAAAAGCTTGTGCAATTTGCATATGAACATGACCGGAGACTTCAGAAAAACCATACATTGTAGATTTCGTTGACTGCCATAAGTGTGTTAGAAATCAGAAATGGTGAGAGAACATTGTGCTTGGTACGTTTTTTGTCTTCAAAACAAACTTGGGTCTTCAGCCGACAATGTTTAAATCCCGTCTGGCTAGCACGCTTCCCATAATGTTTACGCATTAGATCAGTAGGCGGAGAGTAGACGGTATTTTGCAGCTGTTCATTCGATCACATGAGCATTTACACTACGAAAGCAATCTGGTCGAATGTGTTTTCCACTACCTCTGGAAGTGGTGGAAAGTTAACAAACTCAAAACGCTTTAGACCCCGTTTACACCTGTATTTAGCGTCGTCCACTTGTGATCCGATCGACCAAAACGCATCTTAATACTAGGTGTAAACAGGGCCATATATTTCTGTTTACTAGAAAGGTTGTGAATATAATCGTCTCTGTACCAAAGCATGTGCTCCTGGTCTTTTTCTCCAGCCCAAGATCCTGCGGCCTGCCCTGCTGCCTGGAGAGGAGCTGGTGTCCGAGGGGCTACGGGTGGTCTTAGACCCTGACGGTCGAGAGGAGGCCACTGGGGGTCTTCTGGGAGGACCACACATCCTGCCAGCAGAGGGAGCACTCTTCCTCACCACTTACCGTATCGTTTTCAAAGGCACTCCTCACGACCCACTAGGTAACAACATTTATTATGACCCTCCTGTTTGGATAAAAGCCTAAATTAAATATGTGCGTCATATAATTCGAACGCATTTCTTCAGAAGACTTGGGTTGTATTACTCGTAAGGATTCGTTTTACAACAGCTTCTTTTTTTTTCTTTTTTTACCTTTTTGGATATTCTACGTTTTCAATGGATTTTCAATGGAGGGAGAGAAGCCTCTCAGGTTTCATAAAAAATATTTAATAATCATTTTGTTTTGAAGATTAAACAAAGTCTTATGGCTTTGAAAGGACATGTGAGTGAGTAAATGATGGTAGAATATACATTTTTGGGTGAACTGTCCATTTGTCCAGAATGCCCAGGCCACTCCTCCAAGTCATCTGAAGACATTCAATAGCTTTGTGTGAGGGGAAAGTTGTTGTTGTTGTTGTTGAAAATAAAACCCTCTGCTGTAGCTCTTAAATCATGTTTTTATGCACATTTAAATTTGCCACCACAAGTTGCATCTCACAGGGTTCGACATCGAAACCAAGCTGATCCTAAATTTGCTTGAATCCTTTAATTGAACTTACAGTTTACAGTTCTTTATTTAGAGAGTTTTACCTCTGAGAGCTGTATTTATGCATTTATATCACTGTCTGTGTGTGTGTGCAGTTGGCGAACAGGCTGTGATCAGAAGTTTTCCGATATCCACTCTAACTAAGGAGAAAAAGATCACCATTCAGAACCAGCTACAGCAAAACATGCAGGAGGGGCTTCAGCTGAGATCCTCCTCCTTCCAGGTACTGACACACTAAATGGGCAGCTAGTGAAAGGCTGATAACACATCGTATTACATAAGGGAGAGTGGGGTAAGATGTGACAGTGGGTAAAGCTGTGTCTACCATTAATCGAAACGTGACAGTATTTTAAAGGGTCCTATATGGGCCATTGTACAGAATTGGTTCTAAGTCAGAGTTGGAAACGTCTTGAAAAAAAATGGCATTTTTCCACAAATTTTGTATGTATGCAAATTGTATAATATCCAAGGTACACATTTTTAGTAATTGTGCAGTTAATTATCATATTGTATTTTCAGAAAGTTTTGGAATATTTTTCCTCTCCCCAAATTTGTCACTAACGAAACACAATAATAAATAATTTAATAAGAAGCCTTATATTGACCTATTCATATTTTGTTTACATCTACCTTGTAAATATATTTTTTGCTATTTAAAAAAAAAGTTTTCACTGGTAAATCAATAACAATTACAATTTTAACAATATTTCAAGTGTAATTTATAAGATTTATTGTATTTTGAGCCCAATCTTTCTTTGTAAAAGGCATTAAAGGTCCCATGACATGAAAATTTCACTTTAGGAGGTTTTTTAAAGGGGTCATATAATGCCATTTTTGTACAAGCTAATATGATTCTTTAGGGTCTAAATTAAAAGTCTGTAATATACTTTAATTAAAAATTCTCATTAGTATTGTAAGAAAACACTCATTTTACCTGGTCGAAAACAGCTCTGTTTTCAGCACGCCGTGTAAGTGTCTTTAAATGATAATGAGCTTTGCTCACCCCGCCCCTCTGTTCTGTGTGTAGACCGTTTGTAACACAATAACCATAACGCGTTGTTCATTATAAACGTGGGATTATGAATTATATTGAGAACGTCGTACATAGAAAACATGCCATAATGTACCCTGAGTGTAAACAGCCGCATTCATCATGAAGCGTGCAGCAAGCGATTTGCAAAGATTAATATAAATATTAATATAAAGGTTAATAAAACGTTACACTCACTTCTTCTTCTGGAGGTGCAGCAGGAACATGAATAGTTGGTACCGATCCTTTGTACAGTCTGGTGTGTGAAATGATTCACGCAAACATGAAAGCATTCACGTTGATCGTGGGGAATATTCCCTTCAAAAACAAACTCACCCACTGCGTCTTCAGCGGTTCGGATTTAGGAACATCAAAATGACTGCTGTGTATTACACCCAAGAACAGAACACCACAATCGCTTAGACGCCATTCTGCTCATAGACAGTGCTCCAGCGTATCAACAATGACCACACCGGTCCGCGCGGACTATGATTGACAGCTCGCTCACGAGCGAGGGCAGGTCTGTGTTGAAACGCTGCTGTCAATCAACAATCGTGGGAGGGTTCTCGACCGATATTGTGACTTCACAAAATCGAACGGCTTGATTTGAGATGGTGGAAAACATATAAGGAGATAAAAAAAAAAAAAACACTGGATGGATTTTTATCATTTTATGATGGTTGTGTACAGGCACTGCCAACACACATTTCAGTACAATCAACTTGTAAAATTTTTGAGAAAATGAAAGCTCAGACGGGCGAATCTAGAATCTTCCCTTTATGTCGTCATAAGGGGAAAGGTCACCTCCCCTTTCTCTTCTTTGCCCGCAAAGAGAATTTGGCCCGCCCATGAGAAAATGAGCTGCGCGAGCACGATATTGTTTTTTCCTCGAGAGACATCATAGCTTGCAAACGAGCGAAGCATGGCAGTTGCTCAGTGTTTGGATGTACAAATGAACACAAAAGTGTTTTTTTAATTCCTTCATCCGAGCCTCTGAAGAACCAGTGGGTTATGTGAATTTCTGATGTGTAATTGTTCAAGTTCAGACAGATAATCTTTCTCTCAAAATCGTTCAATACTGTTTATGCATCAGTAAATCAAGCCAGTGACTAAATGATCAACTTCACATCGTTTCTCTTGGTAGGGTGAAAATAATCTTACTTAAACTGTGATTAAAATATATACAGAAAGTGATCAAAGAACAATCCCTTTCCAATCGCCCAAGCTGTCAATCACACAGCGCGAGTTTATCTGGACACTTGCCAAAACTCGTTATGAAATCTATGATGCTGTTACGCTGCACAACGAAGCTCTTACTGTACTTACCTCATGTTTGCATTGGTGAAATCATTAGTGAGAGTGCAGAAACTGTTGCAATGATAAGATCTTCATTCACGCGATCAACAGGCTGTCATCTGCTCAATGCTCATCACTGCAACCTTTTATGTGATGGGAATAGATCTAAATGCTTAAAAAACTTCTCACGATTCGTAATAGTGCTGTAATAGTAAAAACGTATAATAGCTGTAATAGTAAAAGTATTCGAGAGAGTTCCACATGTAATGCTAGTTATTTCATATGCAAGCATGTCAGCCAATCACAGCAGTGGGCGTTTACACTGAAGTCTCACAGCAGACACTGTACAGCAGACCCTTCAAACAGAGCGTTCAAATCAGAGGCTAAAATCAGGCTAGGAAATATGCCTTTTATTTCTAAATTATTAAAATTTTTGATTGTGCTTGTGCTCTCGCGAGAACTCTGGATTACCAGGGTAGCAGTTTGCACCAATTCTGTAGAATGGCCCATATATGGCTCCGTCATTAAAGTGCCCCTATTATGGATTTTTGAAAATTACCTTTCATGTAGTGTGTAACATAGCTCTAAGTGAATGAAAACATCCTGCAAAGTTTTAAATCTGAAAGTGCACCGTATATAAAGTTATTGTCTTTCAAAAAGTAAGAGTCGATTCTGAGTTTTTCAAACGAGTCATAAGCCGTTTCGTTGTGACGTCAAGACGAAACATTAGCATATTGCCCGCCCACTTATCGCACGCGCAGACACCATTATTTGAAGTGGTCAGCTTTCCCTACATGCCTATATATTGGTTTGAACATACAGCACGACCTCTCTGTTGTGCCTCACCACCCCAGGTTTTATCAAAAAAGTAATTCCGATTTCAGTGAGCCAAGCGCGGTCTGTTTTAAAGCAGGGATGTTTGCTGAAGAGGAATGTGCACGTTTTAGACTGCTCTCTCTGCTTGACTCATTATAAGTCTCTTCATGGATGAGGACAGAGCAAGAGAAGCACATGTTGTGCTCTTCACTATGCATGGACTATAGGGCCATAAAGATTTTATGGCTCATTCCTATCGTTTTACTAACTTAAGCTATAAAATCAGGCCATGTATTGAATGGTCTGCCCACGTGTGACTGCCAGCAGTCGGTGTCTGGGGTACATTATCAAGCCCTCATTAAGACCTGCAGTCCACAGGAGAGATCAGGTCAGATAGAAGAGTGCTGAGGGATATGGGGTCACGCAGACAAGCGTTCACGTGGCCAAACCTCCTTTTGGACTGTTCTCCATAGAAAAGTGGGAAAAGGTTTTGTTTCATACTGCTATCCAGCTCAGAGCAGTTCTGCAAGTCATTTCTCTTGCCCTGAAAAATTTCAAATGATTATTTGCAGATTTTCTTGCTTCTGGTGTGGTGGCTCTATCCTAAACCATGGACGCTTTTCACATTTCCGTCTTCCTCAGAAGCGATAGCCGGAAAAAATAACCGATAGCAATTCTATGACTTTCCAAAAGAGGAAAAAATAAAGAGATTGATTACTTTGGCCAGAAGAGAGAAAGATGTCAAATTTGCCATCACTCCCTCAGCTGTTGTCTTAGAAACAGTAGTTACTATTATGTAGGGTGACCATATTCCAGGTCATGTCCGGCCGGGATTTCGAGATCGCCCAAAATATCCGCGACTCGGCTTCCGCTCTCCCGTCGCCATTCATTTTGTTTACATGTACACCTTTTGATTCAGTAGTACTGAATTAATTCCGATTGGTTAATCTGAATGTAGTGTTTACATGAACGCTAAACAAGTGATCGGTTGATGTGCGTGTAAGCATTGCTAAGAAAATTCCTGTGTTTTTCGTCTCGATCGGGATCCGTGTGAATCAGAATGCATGACCTGCAAAGCTGGCACGTACGTGTCAGTGTCAAATAACGTAATAATGTAAACATAATGAATGGCGACTGTAGAAAGCAAAAGACGAATCCCGAGCACCTTGGGCGATCTCGAAATCCTGGCCAGATATGTCCGGGTAAAACAGGACGTATGGTCACCCTACTATTATGTAATTGAACCTTTGTCAAGGTAAGAAAACACAAAGTGTAGTGTTATAAATGAAAATATAAAAACACTTTGCTAGATATACAGTGTTAATAACTGAAAAGGCATCATCACAGTCTGTGAAAATGGTCCATTATACAGTGAGGAAAATAAGTATTTAAACACCCTGCTATTTTGCTATCTGACCCTCAAAGACCTGTTAGTCTGCCTTTAAAATGTCCACCTCCACTCCATTTATTATCCTAAATTAGATGCACCTGTTTGAGGTCGTTAGCTGCATAAAGACACCTGCCCACCCCATACAATCAGTAAGAATCCAACTACTAACATGGCCAAGACCAAAGAGCTGTCCAAAGACACTAGAGACAAAATTGTACACCTCCACAAGGCTGGAAAGGGCTACGGGGAAATTGCCAAGCAGCTTGGTGAAAAAAGGTCCACTGTTGGAGCAATCGTTAGAAAATGGAAGAAGCTAAACATGACTGTCAATCTCCCTCGGACTGGTGCTCCATGCAAGATCTCACCTCGTGGGGTCTCAATGATCCTAAGAAAGGTGAGAAATCAGCCCAGAACTACACGGGAGGAGCTGGTCAATGACCTGAAAAGAGCTGGGACCACCGTTTCCAAGGTTACTGTTGGTAATACACTAAGACGTCATGGTTTGAAATCATGCATGGCACGGAAGGTTCCCCTGCTTAAACCAGCACATGTCAAGGCCCGTCTTAAGTTTGCCAATGACCATTTGGATGATCCAGAGGAGTCATGGGAGAAAGTCATGTGGTCAGATGAGACCAAAATAGAACTTTTTGGTCATAATTCCACTAAACGTGTTTGGAGGAAGAAGAATGATGAGTACCATCCCAAGAACACCATCCCTACTGTGAAGCATGGGGGTGGTAGCATCATTCTTTGGGGGTGTTTTTCTGCACATGGGACAGGGCGACTGCACTGTATTAAGGAGAGGATGACCGGGGCCATGTATTGCGAGATTTTGGGGAACAACCTCCTTCCCTCAGTTAGAGCATTGAAGATGGGTCGAGGCTGGGTCTTCCAACATGACAATGACCCGAAGCACACAGCCAGGATAACCAAGGAGTGGCTCTGTAAGAAGCATATCAAGGTTCTGGCGTGGCCTAGCCAGTCTCCAGACCTAAACCCAATAGAGAATCTTTGGAGGGAGCTCAAACTCTGTGTTTCTCAGCGACAGCCCAGAAACCTGACTGATCTAGAGAAGATCTGTGTGGAGGAGTGGGCCAAAATCCCTCCTGCAGTTTGTGCAAACCTGGTGAAAAACTACAGGAAACGTTTGACCTCTGTAATTGCAAACAAAGGCTACTGTACCAAATATTAACATTGATTTTCTCAGGTGTTCAAATACTTATTTGCAACTGTATCATACAAATAAATAGTTAAAAAATCATACATTGTGATTTCTGGACAATTTCAGACCCCTCCATGATTTCTAAGTGGGAGAACTTGCAAAATAGCAGGGTGTTCAAATATTTATTTTCCTCACTGTATGTACTCTGTAAATCTGGCTAGTATGGAAGTTGGACCGTGGCGATTTCTGATCATATATCCTGCTTTGTTTTAGCTAATTAAGGTGGCGTTTGACGAGGAGGTGAGCTCAGAGATGGTAGAGATCTTCAGGAAACACCTGCAACGGATCCGCTACCCACCATCCATCTTCAGCACCTTTGCCTTTGCAGCAGGACAGATGGCACCACAGCTCATATTACCCAAACAGAAAGAGAGGAACACAGGCTTCCGGTCAGTGCAATATATGTTTTATAGAGAGGACATAATGTAAATTTAACATTCGGCGTTGAGTTCTTTTTACTACCCTTGATATCCTAGGAATTCTGATTCTATCATTATTTACTTATCCTCATGTCATTCCAAGCCCACATGATTTTCTTTCTCCAGTGGAAATTAAATAAATTAAAAAAGGACTGGGGTTGTCAAGCATTAAAAAGTGTGCACCATACAGCTCTGTACTATATTTTAAGCCTTCGTAAGGCATACAATCAGTGCATTTACATCAGTGCATCGACAGTGTGTAAACACGTTAATCCGTTTTCCTTTATCGTCATTAGGTAATAAATCGATTGACAGAGCTTGATTTTTGCCCCTTACCCCGATTTCGCCCGGCATTTAAACACCTTAACCTGCCTTCTGTCGTCTTATTGAAGTGCACATGTGTGATATGTGACAGGAACGCGTCTTTAGATGGCAGGTTTAAGTGCTTCCAGTCATACCGAGTGTTTCGCGGTAGGGGAGGAGAAAAAAAAATCGCATAAACACTGACTTTTTTGACCCAAGAAATAAAAAAAAAACGTGTTCTCATCTCGTGCAGCCTAAGTTCCAGTGGGACAGTTGTAGAAACTTTAAATATGAGAGGAGAATGAGTTTCCTGCTGACATTTTGAAATACTCTGGGGTTTCAACTCACATAATATAATACCCTGAGTGAAATACGTGGATGCTTACATTTTGATGTCACCACCGGGGAATAACCTGTTTTTTTTTAATACAGTCTTGTAAATGTGGTTTACTTGAATTACCAGGTTATTGATTTGCATATAAACCGGTAAATCAGGTTAATTCAATACACAGATTTTTGATTGGTTGTTATCAGTGTATTGTGTGCATGTAAACATGCTCGCCAGTCTGTTTGTCAAACTTTACGTGCATTAAGCACTATGACTGCATCGTCTGAACTTGAGAACTGGATCAGTCAAATTTGTGTATAAATCATTCAGACCAGTTTTGCAAACTGTGTTTTAACAGATTTCACTCATGAATTAGACATTGCTACTTCTCTAAAGAGCTCTTTTGAACACACTAGCGAGAGCTAGAGCGGATGTCAAGATTTTCAGCGTATAACAGCTTAAATTTAACTTTCAAATCTTCACATAAAACTATCGTATGGCTTCACCAGAATTGGAATAAAGCACACGTCATACGTACTACAATAATGATAAATTTGTGTGAAAATTCACATTCATTATATTTAAACGAGTTTCCAAGATGTTGTTAATTTCTCCTTTTGTGTTCCATGGAAGAAAGATGGTCATAAGGGTTTGGAACAACTTGAGGGTGAGTAAATGATGGCAAAAATTGTGGGTGTACTGTTCCTTAAAATGAACATCTTGTTTCTTGTAGCACCCTATCTAAGACCATTGTGAAAGGGGCTAAAAGGGCCGGCAAGATCACAATGGGCCGCCCATCCACTCTTAAGAAAAACGAGAAGGGCAGTCGCATGACGTGGCATGAGGATGATGACATCTCCAGTGAGTATACTTCACAAAGAATAATTTTGCTAACACTTTACAATACGGTCCCATTAGTTTGTTAATGCTTTAACTAACATTAAATAACAGTGAGTAATACATTTGGGTTACACTTTATTTTAAGGTGCCATTGTTACATGTGTAATATTAATCAACACCATGTACTTACTATTGGGCTAAGGTTGGATTAGGGTTTGGTTGAGGTTTAGTTGCATGTAATTATGCATAATTTACTGCTATTACTATGGTAAGTACATGTAACGTGTAACAAGGACACTGTACAATAAAGTGCTACCCAGCTCAGGTTCAATAAATAATATTAACAGATCCAGCTTGTTTTTAAAAACATGTATTAGTAAAAGTTGGACATGCTTTAGAAGTAGTTAGTTCTTGTTAACTAGTATAGTTAACTAATGTGAACAAATAGAGCCTAATTGTAAAGTGTTACCAAAATATGCTGTGTCAGCAGTCATGGTCCTTCACTTGTTTGATGTGTTTCAGTCTCAGATGATGGAGAGCCGCCCTCCAGCAGCACGTTGAAGGCCTCAGAGAAGTCCACCATGGAGCAGTTAGTGGAGCGAGCCTGTTTTCGTGACTACCAGAGGCTGGGCCTGGGTACCATTAGTGTTAGTTCCACACGGTCTAAAAGCGGAGAGCAGTTCCGTGTTACGGCAGTCAACAGGCTCTACTCATTATGTCGCAGGCAAGAAGCAACCCAACACCTAGACTTTGTTCGAAAACCTGGTGCTGTCTAATGCCTACATAGACAGCAACTGTAGAAAACAGTGAGACTCAGAATTGCGTGATATAAACTCACAACTGCTAGTTATAAAATCAGAATTGCATGATATAAACTCGCAATTGCTTGTTTAAATTCTATTTTGTACTACTGACTTTATAACTCACAATTGCAAGTTCTAAAATCCTAAAGTTCTGAGAAAAGTCAGAATTGCGAGATAAAAAGTTGCAATTTTCTTTTAAATTGTTTTATTCCATGGCGGGAACAAGCTTCCATAACACAATACGTAAGATTCTGAGATCTGTTGATACTTCCACTTCATTGTGACTTTAAACTGCTGTTTAAGTCTAGGTGGGTAGCTCACAAGGTTTTGGAACAGAGCGCACTATGAAAAACAATGACATAAATTGTTATACCATTTTTTTTTTAGAAGAAGCAGTTTCTTAGCTATTACTGTTGAATCATGAGTTCTTTTCTAAATGGTGTGGTTTGCAGTTACCCTGGTCTCCTGGTGGTGCCTCACACCGTGCAGGACAGCAGTCTCCATAAGGTGTCCCGCTGCTACCGGCACAACCGTCTGCCAGTTGTGTGTTGGAAACACCCTCGCACCAAAGCGATTTTACTCCGTTCGGGAGGTTTTCATAGCAAGAGTGTTGTTGGGCTTTTCAAGTCTCAGAACCCTTCCTCAGCAGGTATGTTTGTGCAGGAAAATATGCAGAGTTCACCGAGCAGTCTTCGGGAAGTTTTACAGTGAAAGGGGTGTAAATATTTGCTCTGACTAAAACTAGTTTATGATTTTAATTATAAGGTTATTCTCAGCCCTAGACGACATGCCTGTTCACTGACTGTCTAACGCATGCTGCACACAACACTGGAAAGTGATTCATTGTTCTGGCAAGCACTAATCTTGATTTGATGACTTTATGCAACTTTGGTGACTATGAGAACACAGGGTTTTTGTTTACAAGGTACCAAATTGATACAACAAGCACTTTTGAGGATGAAATAATCACTGGATTTGACAAAGGTAGCCATGTTTTTCACACAAACTACCACAGCATTAGTTAAATATTTTCATGGCTGTCTATTATTTTTTAGAAAACCCACCCCAAACAGAACATAAAGAAAACAAACTGTGGTGGGTCACTTTTTCAATGTCTGATTCAGTCTTCCTGTCGTAGGTGGTTCTTGGCCAGAATAAGCTGCAATGTGGACCAGACCTTTGGCTATTTAGACCAGTGACCCTTTTTGACCCCCATTATCCAATGCGATATTCAAATGTCTTCATATTGGTCCCATAAGATATTTCTGCTGTAATTCTGCCAATGATGCTTGTTTTCAAAATGTTATTAACAGAAACTGGGATTGTTGGTTAGATTAAAGAAAATACGGTTTGTTTTGTGATTTCTGTATGTTCTTCAAAACAAATAATAGGGGGAAAAGAAAATATGATTTCTGTTTACATTTTGATTTTTGGTTTGTTTTTATTTATTTTTTAATATAATGAAATAATTGTAAGTTATGGATATTTTCTCTGGCCCCCTGGTTGAGAACCACTGATTTATTCAAAGGTCTGGCTATGTGAGAAAAATAATAAGTCAAGACAGAAACAACTGTTCTTATAATGCTCTCTTGCTGTTACCAGCGCCGGCTTCCTCAGAGACCTCCAGCAGTCTGGAACAGGAGAAATACCTGCAGGCCATCCTCAGCTCCATCCCCATTTACTTCAAACCCCACGGCAGCAACACGCTCACCAACCGTTCCCTCATCGGCTTGTCCCCAGGTACTGCAAAGATATCAGGTGCATCCTCCACTTAACGCCTGATTCATCTTGTGTAGACTTGTTTTTGGCCCTTTATGTGTTCTTCAAGGCTCTTATCTCCTCCTGGTTTCCTCTTGGTTGCACAAAATGTTATTTATGTTTTGGGCTGATCTCCAAAGGAACTGGAGCACAATTGTGTGGTTATATAAGGAGAGCAGGACATGACGAGGTCACCTCCCATCCATCTCTCTCCTTGCACTCACTGCTCTCCACAGCCGTATTGCAGATGGCTCAGACCACACAGATCCTGCCCCGTCAGCTATGCTCTGTCGCCACCATTCATTTTTCATTTATCCCCACCTGCTGGGTAAAAGGCAGCCTTCTCTCACCAGTAAACGGCTCATCTTAGTTCTGATGATAGTGCTGCATGGCAGCTTTAAGTCCTCTCAATTCAAAACAGACCTTCAGTCTTGATACTCAGAATGAGATTCAGAAGTGTAGTGGAATTGGTTGCGACGAGACTGGACCCGAATCTGACTGAGCAGTGTTGTGTCTTCAAAACACTTATCTCCTGTTTCAAAGACATGGCTTAAGCTAGTCCCAGACTAAAATGCATGTTTTAACTGTTTTAACTGGAAGTAACTTGCACTGACATATCTTAAAATATGTCAGTGCCATTGTTTTGTCGCAACATGAGCAGCAGTAAGGCAAAAGTCACCAAGTCACATCAGCATCCGTAAGCTAGACGAATCCGTACTAATCCACGTCTGTTATGGCCTGAAAAAGAGAGTTTCAAAGTTCAGTTGACATGTTTACTAACTACAACAACCAGTTATCTACCAGTAACTAATTCCACTACAGTAACCAATGTCAATTTGTCTTAGCATACTGATGTTTTGTCTTAAGTTTTTTGTTTTTAAATTCAATGTCTTCCAAACATCTCAGGCCAACATCATATTGACGTGAAACAATCTGCTAAATGTCATAATGTAATACACACAACACGAAATTATAACATCGTTCAACATTGATAGTTCATTGCCACCAAAATCCAACAGCTTCTAAATGTCTCAGCCAACATTATATCAACATCAAAAACCAACATTTGGTCAAAGTCAATTATAACATCATTGCACTTTGATATTTTGTTGGTTATAAGTTTTGGTATTGAGTAACCACAATTCAACTTCTCTCCAATTTTGGAGGGCTGACATCAAGCCATCATTCGATTTTGATTGTCAACCCGATTTTCATGTTCATTCAAAATTTTACATCCACCCAACATTGGAGTTCAGCGTCTTTTTGACGTTACAGTGACATCCAGTGACCGCTGGGATGTGTTCTTTTCCCAAACCTACCTACAAAGCATTTAGGCATCATAGGCTTGTTCAAAACATAAATGCTTTTCCAACAGCAAGTCAAGCAAACAAATGCGGAAATCTTAGAATGCCTTGCATCGTTGCTTTACCTAACATTCAAATGTTTTATATATTGCTATGTTGGTTAGATAAAAATTGTGAATGACGGTGTGATAATTGAGTGACTTAACAGACCCATGAAGAGCATTTCAGCTCAATGTTTCAATCCATTACTGAATGTTAGGATGCTATCTATGTTGGTATTTGACAGTTAGTACCTCACTAGGGTTTGGAAAGGGCTGTGATGTCTTGATGCTCATGTTTGTACGTGATGCATGGTATGTGACTGTCTATCTTTATCTGTTTAGCAAGCGAAAGAAGGGCAACAAGAATATCAAAGATGGCCCCAGTCCATTTGGACATTTCCTTCACCAATAGCTTCACCAGAGGAGGTGAGTTGGCCTCTATTCTTCATTTCCGTCGACTCCAAGGGGATATTTAGCGTGAAGCAAATTCCCTATCCTTCATCTGATATCTTTAGTTGACTGTCTTCTGTCTTGATATCTCATTATCTGTGTTCTGTCACAGACCACAAGTCTTCCCACACATACACACAATCATGCTGCTTTGACTTTGGCCCGCTCTTTAATTTTTTGCGGTGATGGTTCTGCTGAACTTGCAGATATTTGTAACTTGCCACAATCCTCCAAAGTACAGAGAATTTCATAAAATCCAAAAAGCAAGACATGCAGACACTTAGCCACATTCAGAACGCCCATTGTGAATGATTGTTCAGAAGTATTAACCTTCCCAGTAAGGTCAATATCTGCACAGAAAATGAAAATGATATTACAAGCATAAAAGTGGAAGGTCTTTGCTGTGATCATGTCTTGTATTTTGTTGTACATCATGGGAAGGGTATTACATAGATCCAATTTAGAGTGGTGGTTAGAAACACCTGTACAGATATTCACATCTTCTCCCATTACCAAATAATGTGTGTGTGTGTGTGTGTGTGTGTGTGTGTGTGTGTGTGTGTGTGTGTGTGTGTGTGTGTGTGTGTGTGTGTGTGTGTGTGAGTGTGAGTGTGTGAGTGTGAGTGTGAGTGTGAGTGTGAGTGTGAGTGTGAGTGTGAGTGTGAGTGTGAGTGTGAGAGAGAGAGAGAGAGAGAGAGAGAGAGAGAGAGAGAGAGAGAGAATTTTATGTTAAGGGACATTCAAAAATGAAAATTCTGTCATTTATTCACACTCATTTCTTTCCAAACCCATTTAAAAGTCTTATAAGAAAGAAAACCACAAGATTTTGGAACAACATGTGTATGGGTAAATGAGGACAGAATATTCAGTTATGTCTTATTTTGAACTTCAAGTCTTAGCATAAATCATTTCAGGTCAGGTCATGATGAGTTGAGTTCTTGGAAAAGAGCTCACGATTTTAACAGAGACTGTGTATAAGATGCAAGTCTCAGCTGATGGCTCAATGTTAACTCCATGATGTTTCTTGTAATATTTCTCAAAATCTGGGTTATAGATAGCAGCTGCTCTTGAAGACTCATTTTTTTCCTGTTATGCACTGAAATCAGATGGGTCTCTGTCTCACCACAGCCAAATATATTCAAGCAGGTGCAAGCTAAGACATTTCCCATCATGTGTTTTTCACAGAAATGTGGAACTGATTTTTCACTTCCTCATTTTTGGTAAAATATATATTTTTTATTGTTAATAGTGAAAGCAACAACTGGTCTGATTCTGGTCTCATCTGGCTAGTGCCACATGATCGATATCTCAAATCCTGTGACTTCATGGGGAGACATTCCCTTTAGAAACTGGAGGGTGGGTTCTTTTGACTTTTGCCAGTAAATAACCTCCAAGAATAACCAATGAACCACATAGCAATGCCCTGGCCACTAGGGCTGTCACTTTACGTTCGAAAATTGATGGATTTGGTATCGTGGATTTGCCTATATTTGGTGTTTAAAATGGAAACGTCTTTAGACATGGAAAATCGATTTTACAATCGATTCAATGAACACTTGTCTCAAAAATCGAACAGGATTTTTTCACAAAAGTGACAGCCCTACTGGTCACCCACAACACCCTTAGCATTCTAAACGCTAGTTTTGTATCAAAGACTTCATATGCAGAAAGACAGTGCACTCATATTACTATGAATGGGAGAAAGTGCAATACGCAATATGGAGAAATAAGTCCTATCTCCTAAAGAAAAGAGCCAATCGCTGATTGGGAAAGTCTTCGCATCACTACAGCTGCTGTTAAAACCTCCGCTTCCTATAGAAACAGTCAGTGTTCTGAGAGGCTCGTTTAGGACGCATGTGCATTAGCTGGTCCAGCCTGAAAAATGCAGTTTTTTGTCATGATTCGAGCATTTAGAAACAAAATTTATGAGACAGTTGTTTTCAGATTTCATGGTGATTTCAAATATGAAATTTAATCGTAAGCTTGGTGATCAGTTTACTTGCATGCATAGAGGTGTTTCAAAGATGGCAGCCGAGTGAAATGACTCGTCTTTGTTTTGTATGGCCAAGCACCACTCGCATTTTCCTTTTTTTTCTTCTATTCTTCATATATTCATCTCATTGATATAATTCCTGTCATTCATGTAAACCTTCAGCCATCTTATTGTCTTCATTGATGCCCCATCTTTGCATACTTCACATGATTCTTCAGGTGATCTTAGATTGAGGTTGACCAATATAGTATTTTGCCAAAAAGATCATTTTTATGGGGGCAAAAAGCAGATTTCCAATTTTCCAATTTCACATAGCTTTTATGAAACCCTGTGTGCAGTCTATAGTGAAACCAGAAGTCCCAATAATCCCAATTAATATACATAAAAAAGATGAGTACTGTAACCAATAAAAGCGATTCATAAATCAGCGATTGCCTGCCATAAATGATTCGTGTCAGAGTTATGCTGGGTACACACTACATGATTTTCATTTGCCGACCGTTTTGTAGAAATCACCAACAAATGCCCAAAATTGGAGGCAAATTGGTGAGCGTTCACGTGAGTGATAATCGCGTAGTGTGTATTATCAAAGACACGATTTGAGAGAAGCGCCAATGTCGGTCAATATCACTTCTCGTGTGTGTTTGGTTGTGAAACGTAGTTTGTAGACCAGACGGAGTTGTCGGCGATTCTTCCTATTGAAATGTTGCGTAATGTGTACACAACAGCAACTTATTGGTACTCCAGACTGTCATGTAGTGTGAGAAGAACATCGATCCAACAACTCTGAAAATCATGTAGTGTGTCCCCCCCGGCATTAGCAGAGCAGTTCCATAAATTGGTCGACCTCAAATCTCAAACCAGCATTTCTCTCTCCTGTCTTGTCTCACGAGCTGAGGTGCTAATGACTGTCCTGTCTGTCTTCAGAGAAGGGTGATGGTTGCATGTGTGTGAATTTTGTCTTCTGTTTTTATTTCCTGTTCCCCTGTGCCACCACCAACTCCTGCACCCTTAATCTACCAGTACTCGGGTACAGGGATAAACTATTCACTCACTCAAACCAAAAAGCTTCAGCTAAGGGAAGAATTCACAATCAAGGTATAGTTTCTCTGTTTTACTCATTCTTACTAACCTAATCCATACTTAACTTACTATGCATGTGCTCTCTACCTCTTATCCATACATCCATCATCCATAGTGTCTGAAATTGATACCACATTGAGGTGAGGCTACCAATGACTTTTCTGGTTTACAGAACTACAGAAGCAGTTGTATTGAGGTTCTCTGGTATCTTAGTGCTTTAGCTGATGACAGGTCACTTGAGTCATCATCACTAAAATGCAGCCGCATTGAGCCTGTTTACTAAGCCAGTTAACATTCATGACTCAATCATTCTCAACTGAACTTTCCAGGACAAATTTTTGGAGAGAAGTCAGTAAAGTACAGACCCTTTCCAAAAAATTTGAATATATCATGGAAAAGTTTATTTATTTCCATAATTCCATTCAAAACGTTAAACTTCCATTGCTTATAGATTCAGGGCCCACAGCTTAAACGATTTCAAGTATTTAGTTGTGTTTTTTGTACATAATTTGGGCTTCCAGCTCATAAAACCCACAAAAACAAACAGGATTTCAAAAAATTTGAATATTACATGAAATCACACAGTAATTACACAGTGATACCATGGCCATTGAACCAGGTTTTGGTTCTTTTGGCAGTGTGGGCAGGTGCAAATCCTGCTGGAAAATGAAGTCAGCATCTCCATAAAGCTTGTCTGCTGAAGGAAGCATGAAGCGCTCTGAAAATGTCCTGGTAGACGGCTGCGTTGAGTGGACAGCACAGTGGACCAACACCAGCCGATGACATGGCTCCCCAAACCAACACAGACTGTGGAAACTTCACACTGGACTTCAAGCATCTTGGATTGTGTGCCTCTCCATTCTTCCTCCAGACTCTGGGACCTTGGTTTCCAAATGAGATGCAAAATTTGCTCTCATCAGAAAAGAGGACTTTGGTCCACTGTGCTTTATTAAATCCAGAGTCAGCGCAGCCGTCTACCAGGACATTTTCAGAGCACTTCATGCTTCCTTCATTTTCCAGCAGGATTTGCACCTGCCCACACTGCCAAAAGAACCAAAACCTGGTTCAATGACCATGCTGTGTAATTACTGTGTGATTTCATGTAATATTCAAATTTTTTGAAATCCTGTTTTCGTGGGTTTTATGAGCTGGAAGCCCAAATTATGTACAAAAAACACAACTAAATACTTGAAATCGTTTAAGTTGTGGGCCCGGAATCTATAATCCATGGAAGTTTAATGTTTTGAATGGAATTATGGAAATAAATCAACTTTTCCATGATATTCAAATTTTTTGTTTGGAAAGGGTCTGTATGTGATGAAGTGCTTCCAAAGGAATACATTAGTGTATCTCTCACACACAAACACACACACCGTTTTCAACATTGATAATATCAAGAACGATTATTAATAATTAATCATATTAATCTCTAGTAATAATTGATAATAATTGAGCAAAAAAACAGCTTATTAGAGACTTTATTAGAGACATTTTTGAAAAAAACAATCATAATTATTCCAAACTTTTGACCAGTGTGTGTATGTATTGGGGTGCCTATATATATATATATATATATATATATATATATATATATATATATATATATACACTTCAACTTCTACATATCTCCTGCCCCTTACATGTTTATTTAAGATTTAGCCTAATTTGATTATGGTTTTAAGCTACCAATAAAAATATAGTACTCTCAGTCGTTATTAGTTACGCTTGTTTGTTTTTATTACGTTTTTTTTGTACTCCTGCCTAACCTGTGTTCATACATCTGTTGTACCCCTTCTCTCTGAAAGGTGTGTGGGCTAGTTTGCGGTCTAGCAGCAGATTCATGCAGCACCCCGCTGTCGACGTGGGCGCGCGGTTGGCTAGCAAGGATCTGGCGCCCCCTACAGGCATTGAGACCCTCCAGACCCAACTCCTCAAGCATCAAGCCGCTCTCTACATCTTTGGTGAAAAGCCTCACTTGAGGGTAAAGGTGTTACACTTACTATCAGTGCTTAGAGAGAAGAAGCTAAGGATTTGATGCTGACCTTGTGTGATGAACCGTTGTAATTTTACAAGAAAGTAGGCTAAAAGAAGCATTCATTTCTTAAATGCTTTTTCACTTCTGTGTTGAAGTGTACTAGGTCATATCACCCTGCAATACTTTGAAAGTGTTCTGCCCAGTGCATAATAAATTAAAGACTAGATAAGGACTTCTAAATAGCCGTTTATAAAAGCCCTGATTTATCGACACAATTTGTCTGTTTTGGCTGAAATTACATCACATTTGGATGCCTGAAGGAACTTTGTGCTGCTTTTTAGCTTATCAATGATGTGTTCCTTTACCCTTCAATGTAAAAATGAAGATTAATATTTGGAAAAAATTAGCAGAGAGGTTAACAGTTAAGTAAACTCTAAGTTATTTGGCTGGTCTTGCTAAGCACATAAACTGTCTGTTTTGAATTTTTGTTGATGCCTTTGAAGTGGAAATTTAATTTCATCCATATTAGTAAAAAAATATTTGGTCTGCTCAAATTTATGGTCTTGGATAGAATATAATAGCTTTTTTGATACACAAATTTGTGACTTTGGTCTGTAAATAAGCAAAGCTTCTAAGATCCAAAGATCCAAATGTTTGTTTTTATGCTATGATTTTTCCAGAAGTTAAACAAAACAAAGTTAAAAATTCAAATCCAAATGCTTTTTCATGGCAGGGCTTAAAACTGGACTCAGCACTGAACTGTGAACTGGTGCCGGTTGAGTTTGCAGACACCAGACAGGTGAAGAGCTCCTTCAAGAAGCTTCTGAGGGCATGTGCACCCAGTTCCATGTCCTCAGACATGGAGGAATCATTCCTTAAGGCTCTGGAGGAGAGCGAATGGATGCTGCAGGTTAGCATGACCTCTTAACACACATTATTTGTGTCGAACCCAGCTCTGTATTTAAACTACCCCTGCACCTTCACCTTATTGTGACTGGCCTATATCTGGCAAATCCACTAATAGCAATGTGAGAAAACCAGAGACACGATGACCTGTGTGACTTTGACCCTGTTGGTAATTCCTTCCTCAAAACTAGACACCCCTGGGAAACTATACAACACAAAGATGGGAAAATTGCATGACACAATTAAAGCAAAACAAAGTTGCTTACCACACTAAAAGCCATGCACTCACAAACCCCTTTGGCCTTACGCTCCACTGCGTCTCAGACACTAAAACAATATTATCTGTAAAGATCCTTGCCAAGACACTCCGAGAGCTCTTAGTCAGCAGTGCACAATCACATTACAATAAAAGTACAGGAACTTAGAATGTGTTGTTTTGTACTCTGTATGTGTGTTCAACAGCTACACAAGCTGCTGCAGCTGGCTCTGGTTGCGGTGGAGTTACTGGACAGTGGATCATCTGTACTAGTTAGTCTTGAGGATGGCTGGGACATCACCACTCAGGTGAGTATCATCTCACACGTGTTCTATGGGTCCAAGCAGTGGGTCCAAAACTAGGGGGGGCCCGGAGTTATAAAAAGGGGGTGTGGCAAGGCTAAAGCCCAAAGTATTCTTCAGACGTCCACGCACACTGTCCACATGCAGCCTAATTTCAGGGTCCCCGCGGATCCTTAAAAAGTCTTAAAAGGTCTTAAATTAGATTTTTTTTTTTATTTAAGGCCATAAAAAGTCGTAAAAATTAACTTAAAAAAAAAAAGTCTTATTTTTACTTATGAAAGGTCTTCAATTTTAGATGACACTTTGACTTAGACTTATCTAAATGCTTTCGAAATTAAAACTATCTAATTAGCGTAGGCCTACGTATTATTTTTTTAATTCTATCTTGGTGGATTTGCTTGTTCACGTGACAATTCGCGTCACTTACGGCAGCATGTTAGCCTACGTCTGTCTCCTGCACGCGAGAGGAGAGAAGAAAACGAGTAAATGTCAGTTCAATTGTAAGTTCATTGCTTAGGAGTGTGCGATATTGTCTGTGAACTATGGTGATATTGTAATCATTGTTTCAACTATGTACGAGGCACTGCGAGTGCGAGCTGACATCGCGTTTGTCTCTCATGCTTGCTTTCACTGCGTGATGTGTCAGTGCAGTTATAGATGTCCCCAAATGAGTTTCTGTCTTATATTTATATCATATTATGTTGATATATTAGAATATCACATGAGCAAGAGTGCCGTTTTCCTTTGCACAAGTGCAAATGGTCTATTTATTTTATACAACAGTTAAATTAACAATAAAGCTAACATTGTGAGTTACTTTTTGGACACAATATTGTAAATTTTCACTTTATATCGCTGACGAGAATTTCATAATGAAGCCGTGGTCCAACAGACAGCGATGATTTATTTAAAATTTTTTACTGAAATCCGCGTTTTGAACGAATCATTTTAACGATTCAATGAACAATCACTTGTTTTTCTGAATGAATCAGCCGTTTGAACAAATCGGTTGAATAAATGACTCCAACAACTCGCTTATTAAGACAGTGACTTGCCGCCACCTACTGGTGGTTTTAGTTTCATATTTAAAGTATCCTTTAATTAAAAAGTTAAAATTATAAATCATTTCATATTTAAATATTGAATAGCTTTATTTGTGCAATTGTAAATGAAGTGTAAATATAGTAGGCTAATGCCAGTTTTGATGCCGCTTCTGTTCTGTGTCACCTCTGTACTTTTAATTTAATGATTTATTTTGACATTGGTACTGTGCTATTCTAATATAATTTAATTTGAATGTTAGAATTTGACATAAAAGGTGATGCATACCTCTAAATACGTTTAGAAACAATGTCCATATATAGGTGAAAATGCCCCTGGAAATCAATTTAAGGTGGCAAATATTGCCCCTTAATAAAAAATGTTAATTTCGGTCTCTACTGTGAACTGACCACTGCATAGAATATAAAAAATATGAATATCTTTGTGGGTCTGCTGTCAACAACAGGCCTAAACCAGCCAGGGTACCAGTGCAAAAACACAATCAGTAAAATATCATCTAATTATTATCAACAAAACTTTGAATATATCTAGACATATTTTTGTCAATATTGCGCACCCCTAATGTACGGTATTCATTTTGATTTCTTCAGGTCTTAAAAAGGTCTTAAAAAGCCTTAAATTTGACTTTAAAAATAGTGCATATACCCTGAATTTTGTGTCCACGCAGATGGTGCACACAAAAGCGCATGTGCGAGTGACCACTAGATATTGTGCACGCGCCGAATGCGCCTTTCTGCGCTCATGGCCAAAGGAGTATACTTTGAAAGGCTCGCGAGACAGAGCAGAACGTGGAAAATGAAGTATACCCGGGCCTTAAGTGATAGTGTGTAATCAGCAGATTGTTATGCAAAAGAAAAGTCTTCAGGGTGGTACAAGACCCCTCTGCGAAATGATCATTTCTTTTATCATTATCACATTTTCAATTGAAACTGGGATGTTTAAGGATTTATTTTGTTGCAGTAGAGGCACACTTGTCTAGTCACAGCTCATATTTTCCATGTCCACTTCAGTTAACGGTCATCAGAAACAGAATCGTGTTCTCTGGCTGTCAACTGGGGTTGTAAAATTGAGCTGTGGTCAGCGCCAGAATCAGGCACGTGTCTGAACAAGACCATTACTGTTCACTTTCCCTGACCATTCTGCCATTCTCTCTGCTCTATTCATATAAATAGGCTCCATATGTCTGGCTCTGCTGGAGAACAAAATCATGCATTTGTCATGTGGCCATGCTTTTAGTCTAGGTTGTTTTGTGATATTGCTTATTGCTTTGCGATATTGCTCTGATAATGCTTAACATAATCATCTTTATAGAAACTGCAACAGAAATGTAAATTTGATTATGCATCTGGCAGACTTTTTTTAAAATTGGTATTCACATTTTGCATTTTTGATTATATATAAAAAAAAACCTCTGCGTATACCAGGTGTCTTTACTTCAGTATTGTGACGTATCTCTGAAATACTGAATAGGTGGCAGGGCTTGATTTCAGCAGACCTCGACGCTAATCCCAAGCCGTCAAACTGACAAAGGAACGGCATTCCAGAGGGGAAACAAATGTTCAGATTTTGGCTAAAGATTACAATGGCAATTTATTTATTTATTTTTCTGTGGATTAACTTTTGGATTAATTGTTCACCACTCAACTTGTAATGTGCACTAAGTAAATAGGGTAAATTTTGATTTCATGCCGACTTGAAATTCTTGTGACAAACAGTGCAGGCCATTGTGTCACTCAAGATTAGCCAATCTCTGGGAAACAGCACCTGTCACAAAAATGTGAAGACAGATTTACTAACAGCTTGTGTCAGCGCAAACCCTCTTTTGCCGTTAAAAAACTACCGTCAGGATTTACTAAAGACACACAGTAAACAAATTAGCCCTGATAAGGCATGGACACAGTTATTTTTGCGGCTGACCTTATTGCATATGCTTTTGTAGGAGTTTCCCTTTCAGATGCTACATTTATGGGTATTTAAATGAATCACGCAGCACGATTTACTAAGGTTTGCATTAGTCAATTTGCTGGTTTTACAGCCCCAAAAAAGCATGTCTTAAACCAGACGCTAATTTGCGCTGGTCTTGGTAGATTGCGTTTGTCATTGTGAAAATGATCCGGCTGCATCTGTGTTCTTTAGTTTGTGCGTCGTCAGAACATCACGCGCAGAACTTTCCACTCCCAACTTATTTTCCCTGTTTAATAAATCTGGCCCTTAGTGTTCAGAATATTGCACATGTAATTAGGCTGCCACATGGAGTTCTGGCACTGATGGTAAATTTTGTTTTCAGGTAAAAGCTGTCGGGATGTGCAAGTTGCGACAGTCTCTGATACTTTCATTGGGTCAGCAAGGGTCAGGTCCAATAGGGCCAATATTTACTTGCATTGGGCACGTAGCAAGCATTGGACCGTTTGCAATTCATGGTTATTTTCCTCTCTTCCTCTCCCAATGTTTCTGTAGGTGGTTTCCCTCACGCAGGTGCTCAGTGATCCATTCTACAGGACCCTAGAGGGCTTTCAGGTGCTTTTGGAGAAAGAGTGGCTGTCTTTTGGCCACAAATTCAGCCAACGTGGCACCCTGACCCCCAGCAGCCAGGGCAGCGGCTTTACTCCCATCTTCCTCCAGTTTCTTGACTGTGTCCATCAGGCAAGTTGGCCTTATAAGCAGTCATGTAGCAGACACCTTTATCCAAAGCTGCCCGGGGTTATGTGTCTTGCTCAAGGAAATAATGGCTGATGAGATCTTGATGATCCTTGGACATGCGATCTTCTGATGTCGTCCATCATCTGGGGGTAGTGGAATCGTAGTGGTTAAAGAACCCGAAGGCTGTAGGTTCAAACAACAGATGTAGTGATGAACCCAATGACCATTGTGTACTTGAGCAAGACACCTTAACCCCAGGTTGCACTAAATGGGACCGTCTATGTTCATATTGAGTAAGTTTCAGCTAAAAAATCTCTCTTTTTCACACACTGCCCAGAATCACTTCATAACTCCCAATCTCTCTCTCACACACACACACACACCCCTTTCTTGTTCTCACCATGCTTCGTCCATGAGCTCACAGCATTCTTGCAGCGTCCAGCCAGGAGGAGGAGGATGAGATGCACTCAGCTGTCAGAATGCATGCTCTAGCTTTCCTTTTGCAATCCCCATGGTGGGCAAGTAATTTAGACAAAGGCGCTTGTTCGGCCCATCTTTCTACCCCCCCCCCCCCCACCCCCTTTGAAATGATCGTACACAGATGGCGTTTCAACCTGCAGCCAGCATTGTGCTTCCTTGAGTGTTTCGCCATCACCTCCCAACATCCGCACATTTAGCACAAACGGTGGAAAACAGCAATTTTGGGGATTCTGTTAAGTCTGTGCTACATTAGAATAAGTAAAGGGCAGGAAAAGTTTTTCTCCCTCTGGAGACATGCGCACCACTCCCATGGTTTTACAGACATGCATTGTTTTTAGGCATGTGTGATGAAATCAAGGCGTAGAGCACTTCAGTGACCCTGCAGAGGTCCTCCAATGTCACAAACCACTGAAATATAGTGAATGCATCTGAAAATAGAAGTGTCTCATCTTAGAGGCAGCTGTTGTTTTTGCCAGGAAGTCCAGGTGGCCCGGAGTGTGAGAAATTCACAAGCTCTTCTGTCTAGATCCTGCTGGCAGCACATTATCACATTATGTCCCTCCTGTTGCTGTTATTTTGGTACTTTTTAAAATCTCTTCAACTAATCATTTCCTGGGCGTTTCCTAATAATTTTCTTGAACCGCAGTCTCAGTGGTGTCCTACTCATATTTGTTGAATCACTGTGGCCGTGAAATGAGGCCAAAAAGCTCCTCCAATATGACACGTTAACTTTCTTATTCCAGGTTCATAACCAGTACCCCCTTGAGTTTGAATTTAATCAATACTATCTGAAGTTTCTGGCATACCACTACATCTCCAGTCGCTTCAAAAACTTCCTTCTGGACTCGGACTACGAGCGCCTGGAGCACGGTGTGTAGCACAACTTTTTTTTTAGGTTATGATTGTCATAATTACATTATTGTGCAAATGTTTTTCAGATGTGTTCTTGAAATAAACATGGATTTGAATGACATTATAGTATTACAACAGACATGTGCAATCTTGCTCAGAAAAGTTTTACCTACCTGTAACAGCCTTGATGACCTTTGGAAGCACTTCTTTTAAGTGCTGCTAATCTTATCAGACTTGACTTCTAATATTTTGTTTCACACCTGATCGCATTACTCTGGGTAATGTGTGATTAACAAGTGTTCCTTTGTGTCTCCTCAATAAAGGCACATTGTTTGAGGACAAAGGAGAAAAGCAGTCCAAGAGAGGAATCTGTATCTGGGAGTGTATCAACAGAATGCACCGCAAGAGCCCTGTCTTCTTCAACTACCTGTACAGCCCATCAGAGGCAGAGGTAAAGAGTCTATCTGGGTGTGTGTCGAAGCACCAGACGGCTCTACTGGCTGTTACCCTAGAGCACTCTGCTTAGAGGTTATGTTGGTGACCAGTCCCAAATATGTTGTCGTCTATTGCCAGATCACATTCACAGTGAATAACAGTTCCCCACAATTGCAAAACAACATCTTTGACCTTATAAAGCAGTCTTGTTACATCTGAATCAGGTGGTCACAGTCTGTAAAAAAAATAGTTAGAATGCTCAAATCCAGGCTGAGTAAAGTTTGTTTTTCACATAGGGATCTTCTTACCGGCAGTCATCCCTGACATTGTTTCAAAATGGGTGAATCAGTTCATCCATAGTCACCCATAGCCCAAATAAAAACATATTTGAGGAAGTTTAGTGAGAGCAAAGGACCCTGTGGTCTGTTTCTTCTTTCTTTCCCATTCCCTTTTTGCAACCAAACACTGTAAATGGGGCTGCACATTCTAATCTTGAAACTTAAACAAGATTTCTTTAAGGTTGAGAAAGAACAAGTATCATGCTTCTAAGTTAGACTTCTTTTGCTTTGGAATGACGCCCCATTACCTAATATATATAATTGAATTCGCAGTCCTGAAATGTCCTGAATGTCAACAGCAAATTACCTATTTATAATCGGATTGATGGCTCAGTTGGACTGAAAAGCCTTCATGTAAACACTTCAGTCGATCAGATTGAGGTCAATCGGAATAAAAATCAGATCAAACGATTCAAACATACCTTGTGCACATGCACAATACTGTGATGAACATTTATTTATACCTTATGTCAATATCAGTGAAGGACACTGAATATTCACTAAATATTTGCTTAAAAAGCTCTTCTGACATATGTCAGCTTTCTTTTCAAACATGTCATCAAGGCAAAAATGGCAATTATGCTTGTAGTGTCTCTATTTATCGCATTTGGCTTTTGGCACGTGGCGACTGGCGAAACAAATCTAAATCGGATTGCAAAGTTTACCCTCGGTTTCACAGACAAAGCTTGAGTCTAGTCCCAGACTAAAACGCATGTTTAAGCTGTTTTACGTGAAAGACACTTGCCCTGCCATATCTTAAAATATGTCGATGCCATTGTTTTGTCTCGAGATACGCACCAGTAATGTTCTTTTTCTAAGGCGCGTTTATAAAAGCTACTTAAATGTCCTAATTGAACTAAAACCTTATCCAGGCTTAATCTAAGCCCTGTCTGTGAAACCAGGCCTTAGTGTTCATACACACTGAAATTTCAGAATCTGATATCGGATTCGATTCTTTATGATTGATGAAAATGAGTGCATGTAAAGGTTTTGGAAAGAGGGAGGGTGACTAATTCTGGCACACAGCAACTGACATCACTTACAAGCATCTTTATATAATGTCAAAACTGAAATATCCAATAAACAATGGTTTCTGTCCTTTTCTTCTTAGCCGGTGTTGAAACCATTGATTTCGATTCCCAATCTGACAACATGGGAGTTCTACACAGGGGAGACGCTGTCCACAGGCCCCTCTTATGACTGGTGTATGATCGCAGTGCGCTCACAGAGCTCGGTAGACTCAGACACCATCGCCACCACCAAGAGAAGGATCGTCTGGCCCTGTTACAGCAGTGTCAGCCGCGCACAGCCTGATGCCATCACCAAACTATTGGCTGTGAGTCCATGTCTTTGTCCATTTTTAGTTTCTCTTTATCAAGGCCAAAATCTCAAAATCACAGCCAATCAGAAGAGTGAATGGATGGACAGCTGAAAATGGACAACTAAAAACACATACTTTGTATTTTTATGCCATGCTTTTTATGGCTTTCCTTGTGGATTTATCAGCAATTCTGAACTTTTCAAACCACAATAAGGGTCTCATCCATGTTTGATATCTGTGAAGATCAGGATTTAGTCCAGAGCTTTCGATGCTCCCTGACACAATCCAAAGAAATCGGAAGCAAGCAACCAGCAAAATGTAGCGTCTGCTTTTGCTTGTGAGGACAAAAGCTTAAGTGTCAGACATTAGCAGGAACCAAAGATTTCTTAAACCCCATTCGGACGGGGTTAGTTTTATATTACATTGCTTCCTGATATCATTTGTGCAGACACATAACTATATATATATGCAGTTAGGTCTGGTCGAACGATTTATTAATTCAATTAATTTAATTCAGATTGGATTCTGCTGATAATAGGCACTTACCTAAAGCTAAAAGAAGTTTTATGCCTCTAACAGGTGTGTTCGATCTTCTTTTTGATCTGAATGGTATGTGGAAAACACTCAAGTTGAATGCCTAGAATGCAACTGAATGCTTTTTCAAGTGCCTCCATACTTAAAAAAACGTGGAAAACTACTTTTAAACAGGAAATGACCGAATATTTACGGACATATTTACAGCTGTTCTATTTGCATGGGATAAGCATTACCTGAGGTAATTTTCCAGACCTTTTTACAAAGGTAAAAGTCGCTGTAATCTTTACTGACATTGTCCGTAAAGATGACTGTGATTCACATTCGGACAGGACTGAAATCGCTGAAAAGCTCTGGTAATAATGACTTTACCCCACCTCATCCATGTTAAACTAATCCCATCTGAATAGGGCTTGATCAAAGGAACCTGTAAGGGAGCTTTAAAATGTACTTGTATGGTTGCAGGACATTGAGAGGCTGGAGGGAGAGCTGGGACAGCAGTCTGAGCCCTGGCACACCACGCTGGAGAAGCTGCTCGACAGCATCCAGGACGACCTCAAAATGGAGGGCAATGTGAGTACTGCCACTTTTCACCTATTTTTTGTTCCTCTTTCCTTCACAAATGTAGCCTCAATTGGCTGTCATCTTACCTGTTTAGTTTTCCATATAGTATATTGTAAATGTGCGTGTACACAGTATTAGCCCTGTTTCACATCACACACAAAAGCAACATGTATTACACGGCCATATTAACATTTCTGCATTGACGCTGGAGCTTTAATGCAGTGTGAAACAGGCTTTAAAGATGACACATTATGCCCCTTTTCACAAGATGCAGTATAAATCTATGGTGTCCCCAGAATGTGTCTGTGAAATTTCAGCTCAAAATACCTCCCAGATCATTTATTACAGCTTGTCAAATTTGCCCCTTTTTGGGACTGAGCAAAAACACACCGTTTTTGTGTGTGTCCCTTTAAATGCAAATGAGCTGCTGCTCCCTGCCTCCGTTCAGAAGACGGCCGATCCTTTTACACGAGCTTCGGATACCTCGGCAATAACAAAACACACGAATAATCTCACTCATCCAAAATCTCAGAAATAACCAGAAATAAATCGTCTTATTTTTTTACTTGCTTGCAGAGAAAGGCTTACCAAAACAAAGTTACTGGGTTTCACTTTTTCGTGTTTCTGGGTTGGTAGCTGCACCGGGGACCCAATCATAGCACTTAAACACAGAAAAAGTCAGATTTTCATGATATGTCCCCTATAAAAAGCAGTGAACAAGTAGCAAAGTGTCTGTCTTCGCATCTCCTGATCTCACCTGTCGTGCATCTAATCTCACAGCTGCGGAAAGAGTCAGTGTCCATCTCTGGCCTGGTCCCCACTTCCAACCTGCAGGCCTATCAGCGCCGCTCCATGTTACACCTCCCTGACAGCGGCCTCGGAGAGGACAGCAGCCCCACTGCAGTCAACGGTGTTAATCGCAGAGCAGCCACACTCTACAATCAGTTTACCCCGAAGAATGAAGACAATAGGTAACAATGACAGACAACACCGTCGATACCGCTTCAACTAACTTCATGGACAAAGCAAACAAGCTATCAATTCTTTGTTTATACAGGTCATTTGAGGGAATTCTGTACAAGCGAGGGGCATTACTTAAGGCGTGGAAAGCTAGGTGGTTTGTTCTGGACATAACAAAACATCAGGTGAGTGGTTGATTACACTTGTGGTATTTTGCACTTTACCGTACCTCGTTCTATTACTTCTGTATTTTAAACGACTCTCTCTATATAGCTGAGGTATTATGAGACGGATGAGGACACAAGCTGTCGTGGATATATTGACCTGGCTGAAGTGGAGTCTGTCCTGATCGCCACACCAACCATAGGAGCCCCCAAACACATCAGTGAAAAGGCTTTCTTTGATGTAAGTGTTCCACCCGGTGATAATACAGCGCGTGAGGCTCCTTTAACTGTGACTGTACTAACATTGTGCCTGAAAATATATTTAAAAAAATGTAAAATGAAGGGAATTTTGTAGGTGCCATCTTTATGCTAGCTAGAAGAGCTAGTTCTCGCTATGTGAAATAAGGTTGACCTGGTTAGCTGTTACTACAACCAATCAGCATCCAGGACGAGAACTGCCAATTACTATTAATTATTTACTGTATACTACCGGTCAAAAGTTTAGGGTTGGTAAGATTTTGTACGTTTTTGAAAGAAGTCTCTTATTCTCACCCCTGCTACATTTATTTGATACAGTAAAAACAGTAATAGTGTGAAATATTGTTACTTAACTTGTCACATGACTCTTCAGAAATCAAGCACCTCAAACATTTCTTATTATCAGTGTTGAAAACAGTTTTGCTGCTTAATGTTTCTTGTGTAAACCGTGATCCTTTTTTTTTCCAGATTCTTTGATTAATAGAAAGTGCAAAAGAACAGCATTTATTTGAAATAGAAATCTTTTGTAACATTATAAAAGTAATTATTAACTCTTTCCTTGCCATTGCCAAGTTTTTCCAGCCATCTATGTTTTCACTGTTATACGGCTGGAGGTGCATTTTCTGAAATAATACTGAATCTCTGGATCCAAAAGCAAGAAGAAGCAGAAACGAGCGATAAAAGCATTGCTGATGCACATCAAACATTCAACAGCATATAAATCAAAACTGCCCGAATGAAATGATGAACCCATGAAGAGCTTTGAGGGTGTGGATGGACTCGATCTACTCCATCTGTGTTTTGATCATTGAGTCCGATCCGGATGTAGTCTTTGACAAAAAAGTGATTTTGTTCAAAATGTCTTACTCTGTACTTTCTTTTGATATATTGTATGTTCATATATTCTTAAAACAACATATTCTGCGGGCCATAAAAGATCAAAAAAGTTAATGTCACTTTTTTTGATCAATTAAATGTGTCCTCTCCTTGCTGAAAAAGTACATAAAATCACTTCAAATCTCTGTCTTTGTCCCTGCAGCTGAAGACCACTAAACGGGTGTACAACTTCTGTGCAGCGGATGCTCCGAGCGCCCAGCTGTGGATTGATAAGATCCAGAGCTGCATCTCAGATGCGTGAAGAACCACCTCTCACTGCAGGGAGACTCACTGTGCAATTATAGGACCGTAGTAAAGCCTTCAGTGCCTGTTGGAAACCCAAAAACTCCTGACAAACAAGCGAGAGCACAAAAACATTGCATTTAATGTGTCCCTTGATCCTGAGCTTATGATCAGGGGATCGGGGGAAAATGATGCCATGCACTACTCTGACATTCGCTGAACAAACTGCTACATGTAACTGACTGAGACAAAGCAATAGCACTAATCTTAAACTCGGGGGTCAATATGATAGTGACAAGAGGTGTTCTGCAAAACAAAAATACCGTTGCTGCTGATCAAATGCAAAACGACCACCAAAATCTGACACCTATATTTAGAAATATGCACAATGTGTTAAAGGCAAATGATTTGCACTTAATGATATGCACTCCGTACAAAACAGATTTTTAATGGCTAGAACAACTAGGCAAAAGGCATTATGTTTTGACTACATATCTAAGCTTGGAGCGAGCAACTTTGTGCAAAGTATTTTTTATATATATATATTTGCGAAAACTTTTTTTCAGTATGAATGTTATAGTCTTTGCGTAACAGAGTTGTTGTTCTGTAAGTTATTTTTTAAACATTAAAAGTGTCACCTGTGTGTCTTTGTTGAATGGAGAGTTTGATGTGTGTGTTTATATTACAATTCAAGCTTTTTATATTCTGCTGATATGCTATTAAAAATGTTTTTCTAACCTTTTAATCTAACTTGAAAGAAACACTTACATTTATACTTAATTACGGATAGTTTACGGACCAAGCGAAGCACTTCCGAGACGGTTATCAATACGTTTTAAATGAAGGGATGAACACTATATTTCTCTATTTTCCGTGAGGATATATGTGATGTTGATGGCTTTTTAAGGCACTAAGGTTTTATCTGTTTGATGGTGTATCTGTAAAGTTGAGAAGGAAAATGAAAAATGATCAGACGTGATGTCTGTTACTGAACCCGACGTTACTGTATGTACAATACTTTGTGGTGCCACTAATGTTTTTGGTTTGTTTACTGTTTTGGTTACGTTTTATTTGGGGTTTTGCTGTTATTTGAAATAAATCTAAAGAACTCGAGTTACTTTTTGCGACTGCATGACTCTCTCTCTCTCTCTCTCTCTCTCTCTCTATATATATATATATATATCATGAACACACACTACATTAACACACACTCCAGGCCAGAGCGATCTTCAACCAGATGGAACTGGATATTCTTTATATATCTTGATATATAAAGAATTTATCTTGATATATCATGATGTATAAATATATCTTGATTTATCCATGAATAGTAAAAGTACGGTCACATAATAAGCCCAGATGTAAATGCAAAATCACGATTTCACTTACTCCTGCATCCTGAAATGCCTCCAAACCAAATTAGAAAGTGTTGTGAAACAAGGAAAATCCTTAGGTTTTAAATTGTGTCAGATTAATTTAACATTAAGATTTTGATACACATTTAGAACAATTACATAAATATCTGGCAAGCATAGAAACTTTGCTTTGAGGTAGTTGGCAACTTTTTTTCAGTATCTCCTGACATGAGTCATGACCATTGTTAATGTTACAGTTTTTCTCGATTGTTTACACGCATTTTCTGAAAGCATGCCTCATATTCTCAGAATATTATTATACACACAAATCAAAAAACACACACAATGGGCAAAACCCCTCAATTCTCCTGCAAAATGAAACTTTACATTCAAAACAATGTTATTTCTTCTCAAAATGGTATTTTGTTTTCAAATGACACACACAAACCATCATATGAATAGACATTTATAAGAACCAGTTGAACACTGATGTGCTCAATGTAAAACACTTCTTCTCCATTCATCATAATGATTTAGGCCTTTTTTTGTTCAGTGTTACACTTACTACAGACAGTACATACATAAGTGTGTTGTAAAATATTTGAGAATATTGTTTTTATACTCAGAACACACAAAAACAATGTACACAGTGTACATCCCAACTAACACAAAAGTTGTACATACAGTGGTCTACATACAAAACAACAGAAGAATTTACTGTATACAGTTACAGTAAAAATAATAAAAAAAATCCAGTGTTGGCATCCATTGCTCCATTGAAGAGCTGACCTGTTGCCCTTTTCTGCTAAAGCTCTGATTGCTAATTGTAAAACTGTGTGATGGGTGTTTGCCCATGTGAAGAGTCAGTGTGCATATCTGAATGGCAGTGTGTTCCTTGTGAAAACAAGAGATTTTCTGCATGAAAATGGTGCCAAAAGCAGAGAATTGTGTGTAGTGTTTTGAAAAAAGTGTGTTTTAGAACTGCAATTTGAGTGTAAAGCAGGAATTGTGCTTGTAGTTTAGCAGAATTGGTTCAGGGGGTTGGTGAATGAGTTACATGTTGTGGTCATTGTGTCTCAAGTACCAGTATTTGTGTGTAAACAATTGAGAAAAACTGTCAAATGAGTGGAGTTTTGAGTCTCTAAATCCCTGCATATTGTTCAACGCCTCCTCGTACAGATTAACGGCATAAATGCATCACTAGTGTCTGTCCCATTAACTAGCCCAACCTCAGTCATCCTTATCGAGCCCTGCCGCTGTATTATTAGTAATGCCATAAGGGGTTCTATAGTGGCCATTAGCGTAAACTGTTTTTCTTTCAGGTCACGGCAGAGCACTCAAGTAAAACCAACATGCTTTTAGCTAACTACCTTAATAATAACACCTTGAGTTACACAGCACCGGCACGTGGAAGTACTCTTATCACGTGTCGGCCTATATCAGAATGTCAGTCACTGTAACTAAAGAACACATAAGAGAAGTGAGACAGGATCATGCTTGCAATGTGCTCGCCAAACAGAGGGTTTGATCTGATTGCCTTGCCAATTTTTTTTATGTTTTTATGTTTTTTTTTATGTTTCATGAATGAGGCACTCATTCTATTCATGAGAGGACATCCCAGAAGAGACCAGCGTTCTCCAGAAAACATCACTTAGTTATAATAATTAATAAACCATTGGTACTCAATGGAAGATCTGTGCAAACAAGTTTCGCACATCCCGAAAATGTTTGGTTGAAATGATTGAAAACCTTGAAAATATATTCAATGTTTTTCCTGCCATGAACAGATGTTGCAGTAATGGAATGTTAATGTCAATAATTGCTTCTCTCTTCAGACCTCAGTAGACAAATATGTCACTGTAGAGGCCAGGACAGTTCAAGTTCGTCATCAGTTGGCTATGTCAGCTTGTATAATCTGATACACCGTGTGATTGAGCCAATTCATTTGTAATACGTGCCTTCATTGAGGAAAAGCTGCGAAACCGCACGTCTCGCCTTTCTTCCGGTGTTCTGAACGGGACATCTCACTTAATGAACAGTAAGACGAACCGTCTACATATCCTTGTCGGATACACCTAACCGGGCGCATCTAACAATCACAGCCAAGTGCTCTCACTTGCAGTAAATGAGGCCACGGGCGCCTTTGAGGCGAGACACCCCAGCGCCTCTCAGCTCCCAGAAGAGAAAAGCTGATGGGACTAAGCTTCGCAAGAGCGTTGAGGACGTGCATGTGGGCTAGTTGCTCCCTGCTGACTTGTTTTAAGAGCAGGTGTTGGCCTGGCAAAACATCTGGACTGGGGCGCTCTCTCACAATTCTCTCCAAATATAGATGTCTCCTGGAGTGGAGGAATAGAGAGGGGAAGCAGCGGAAGAGGGAATCCCTCCAGAATGCTTGGAATGGGACAAATGGGATGCTCTGGAGAAATTGCAGTTAACTGGCCGTCGCAGGAGACCTATGAATCTGTTGAAGTCATAACAGTTCGGTTTCATGATGGTTTAAATGTGACTTCTTTTCATGCAGACTATGAGCTTGCACAAATATCACCCATTCTCTCCCATAAAATAGTAGGGATTTACACGTTAAACGGTTTACTTTTATTGAGTTATGTAGATTTATCACAAGTGATTATTGTTTATTCTGTGCACTTATATTGCCTGGTTAGAGTTAAACTAGGATTTCAGAGAGAATCTGACGGTCTGAGATGCTTCGCATTCTTGTTGGCAGCTGGCACACATGGCAGATGTTCTCGTCTAAACGCTGAAGCGCTTGACTGTTCACAAATCAGCAATGTGAACAATGCAAGTGTGACAAAAGCATGCAGAATGGGGATTACTTGTGGGCCGAATGCAGGTGGCGCTGGCGTGCAAAACACACCTGTCACAAAGATAGGTCAAGTTCATTCCACTTCCTGTTACCAAAAAAAGAACCGACAGCACACTAGATGCCGGATAGCACCCTCTAACTAGATGTAAGTTTGGTAGTGTTGGCTTATTGTAGATCAACATTATCTAATATGAATTGCTATTCGTAGTTTTCACACCCTAATAGGAACGCCCACCTGGATGGCAAAACAAGACTTCCCTCTGTTGGGCGCCAGTTACTTTTACCAGATTTATACTAGGTACTAATGTACTAAATAGTGATATTAAAAGACCACATTCAGTATAAACCTTATCTATTACGCATACTATATACAGGTAGAACAGTAACTTCCATGTTAATGTTAAGCATTCTTTATAATGGTTTTCCCACATAAATCCATCATAAAGAATGTGCTTAATGTGGCTTAATACTTTAATACAGTGGTATTGGGGGTCCAAATTCAGTATACCCCTTATTAATAAAACATACTTTGTACAGGCAAACAGAAGGACCCAGAATATGAACGCAACATGCCAAGTTTCACATTAAGCGTTTTCCCATGGAAAACTATTATAAAGAAAACATTCAGTTGTGCACTGCATTCATATTCTGGGCTCATCTGCTCGTAAATAGTATGCATCATCAATAAGGTGTGTTTAATTTGATATTTTAATATCACTTCATATATGAATATCTTCATACATTAAAGCACGTTACACATTTTTCATGTTAAGCGTTTTAGTATGTCCGGGAATGTATCGGGAATGTTAAAGGCATACTCCACTTTTTTTGGAAATAGGCTCATTTTACAACTCCCCCAGAGTTAAACAGTTGAGTTTTACCGTTTTCGAATCCATTCAGCCGATCTCCGGGTCTGGCGGTACCACTTTTAGCATAGCTTAGCATAGATCATTGAATCGGACAGGACCATTAGCATCTCTCTCAAAAAAATGACCAAAGAGTTTCGATATTTTTCCTATTTAAAACTTGACTCTTCTGTAGTTACATCGTGTACTAAGACCGACGGAAAATAAAAAGTTGCGATTTTCTAGGCTTATATGGCTAGGAACTATACTCTCATTCCTGCGTAATAATCAAGAAACTTTGCTGCTGTTCCATGAGTGCAGCAGGCGTAATGATATGACGCAGCGCCTGAAAATAGTCCCCAGCTCGGTAACTTCCAACATGACCGGGACTAAGCTTGTCTAACCTATTAGACCTATTTTCAGGCGCTGCGTCGACATTACGCCTGCTGGACTCATGGTACGGCAGCAAAGTTTCTTGATTATTACGCAGGAATGAGAGTTTAGTTCTTAGCCATATCAGCCTAGAAAATCGCAACTTTACATTTTCCGTCGGTCTTAGTACACGATGTAACTACAGAAGAGTCAAGTTTTAAATAGGAAAAATATCTAAACTAATTTTTTTGAGAGAGATGCTAATGGTCTTGTCCGATTCAATGACCTATGCTAAGCTATGCTAAAAGTGGTACCGCCAGACCCGGAGATCGGCTGAATGGATTCGAAAACGGTAAAACTCAACTGTTTAACTCTGGGGGAGTTGTAAAATTAGCCTATTTCCAAAAAAAGTGGAAAAATACCTGCGCATTTCCACGTAAGCAAAGCATATTATCAAAAAACATTACAATTTTCATCAGGGAAGTTGGGTTGTGCCAACCTTGAATGGGTCACACCAGTAAAACTAGAAAAGGCTGGGCTCGCCAGCATTGGGGAACACTAAAACCATATCACAGGTCCTAAACTGAACCAACAAACGATGGACCCCTGAGAAAATGAATTTACAATACCACGGAGGAGCTATTCCCTCCGCGAGAGGCAGTTAGAGTCGACACACTGTTGGCTTTCACTCGGCGTCATTCATCTGTGAAGGCCAATCTGTTGATATCATTTAGCCAGCATGACTGTGGACTGTAATATTCACCACCCGCCCAGACTATGATGAGCACTAAACAATAAAGTCACCAAGAAAACATCCCAAAAGCCTTCAGGCCTGAAGATACATTCACGAATACACTTTGCATTGTACAAAAGTATGTCAAACTGTGCTTTCAAAACCCAACATGTGAAGTCATTTTACACGTGCCTGTTAGTTTATCTGTGTGCTTTCAATTACAGTGATGGCTTCTATTAGTCATCACGTTTCTGAGGAGAAAAACAGAACGATAGTTTACGGAAAAGTTGAGCACTACCAGGATGCAGCTATCACATTCATTCATCTGTTATTGAGCAAGACGAGGCCTAGAGGTATATCATTTGAATGATAGCCAATCATGCAAACAAACAAGCCCTTTAAAAGAGCTATTGCCGCAATGTTTTCTGATGCCCTTGGAGGACAAGAACTTAAAGGAGTTTCAGTTTGTTTTGAACACAAGTGTGCTAGCAAACTATGCTTTTGCAATACCGAGGTCACAGTGCTTCTCATGTCTTTTGTTGTTGGCGTGTCCGGGCAATACGTCTGTCTGGTGATCTGTCATGTGCAGATGCGCATCAGTCCATTGCTGAGTATGTTCTCCTTAAAAGTCTAGTGAACCAAAGAGAGTCTCAAAAAATACGTTTCCTACCGTCACAAACATGTAACCAATCCCGTCAGCATGATGGGTGGAGCATTTCTCCAAGAACGTTATAAGTTGTTCAAAGCGTTTCTAAGGAATCAGATTTTCAGAAGGCAGCGGTCTGACTCTGAGATGGCAAACGGGAACATGTTTTTTGTGACATTAGCAACACATTATTAGCTGTTTGATAACGTGGTCAAGCCAAAGACTAATCATATTAATTACCGTTATGTGTCTGACGTTGTAGTGACTGATACATACCATTCTGATTCATTGACTTGTAGACAACCATGTATAATTCTCTCTTCCTCTTCTTCTGAATCAGTTTTTGGTTCAAACATACGGCTGAATTAAACCAATATTTCCAATTACTACAGTTGACCGAGTGGATCAGGTAGTCCGAGCTGGTGTGTAAATGGAGGCGGGGACTAATTTGAATCTTCATTCATCCGAGTGTACTAAATGAAGCAAGGATGTAGAGTTACATTCAAACTATTTTAAGGCATGAAGAAATTTCCAAAATGTCATTTTGATTATCAAAGATGAATTGTAAGGGATAAAATGATTGCAATCATTGTAATCTGGGACTGCATAAATGGTGTTTATTGTGTTTGAACTGGTTTTGAGGATGGTACACGGTATTTCTCGAGGATCTTGAGATATCGTCATACTGTATGTTTGCTGTGAGTGACGAAAGGCTGTAAAGGAAAGGTTGTGCAGGAAGTCCTTATATGGAGATGGTTTGGACGTATTTTGTGCAAATGAATAACTTTGGGCACGCAGTCACTCATTTGAACTAACATCTGTCACTTTACGCAGCCAAATCAGGCGGATTCCAGCATGGGCAGGTTGTGTGACATTACTTCATCCACAAAAACTGTGTATGGTAAAAAACAAACCAGACTACGTTACATATGGGTTACTTCACTTGTTTTACAAAATGATAATTTTTTTTACTATTTAGCTTTTGACATTTTTAGTTTACTTGTGATTTTGGGACCCTGGTCCTTGATGTCCAGTGTAAATCTGGGTCTTGAAACAAAACCAGTTCAGTAAAATATTGTGTGTTTGTAATTTGCAGGTGTTTGTCCAAGGCGTTTATAATGGCGATGACCTCAAGTGGAGTAAAACTGACAAGTCAAGGCCTGTTATCCAAACCAGCTCTGGCCTAGGAATGAACTATTCTCTTTCTTTTGCATCACTGCAGTTTAAAGAGTGACTTCAGTGTCAAGCTCCAATGTCTAACATTTGTTTTGTTAAAACCCACAGATGATCTGAGATAATGCGACGATTTCTGCAGGTATTACACGTTAGGAACTGCACGTGGGCTTTCTTTACCCGCCCAGTGCCAGAAACAAAGACGCAGGTAACGTAGTCCTGTTTGTTTTGACACACACTTGTGAGGACTAGTGTCTATTATATGTCTTATGTTACGCTGTAAGGACATGTTTTCAGGAATCTGGTTTCTGAAATGTTCTAATTCATCAGCATTTACGGAACAAGTTTCAGTTTCTTTTCATGAACAACAAAGTTCAATGGAAGTTCAGCGCATTGATTTGATTCATTAACTTAGATCTGAATCTGCAGATTTATCTGTCGCATGGGACTAATATGCGTTATATATTGTTGAATATACATGAACCTCTTATCCAGCACATTTAATTATCCCTTAATTCCCCCAAAATAGCTGCTTAATCCAGAATAGTCAGCTCATACAAACACTTTGGACAAATGCAGCCTTAAACATTGCACTTCACTAAAAATAAAAAGAACGCCAGTTCTTCCACAGAAGAAAGTCATACAGATTTGGAGTTACATAATAAGGGTGAGTAAATTACACAATTTTAATTTGGGGAACAAATTCCTTTTACCATTTTTCACTGAAATCGCAAGTGTCTTTTACTTGCTAATGGGGGTTATGAGTAACAAACTTCCGCATTGTGTAAAACAGGTCGCATCACTTCTGTTTCAGGGGCCGTATATATAAATCCACACTAAATTTTTTGTCTTAAGTGTGTCAAAATTCTAAGAATGATATAATTTTACTCCTATTCCCAAACTTAAGAATAAGTGTGATTCATAAAGGTTCCTAAGTGTTAAGACTAGGTCTCAGCTCCTAAATCATTTAAGAGTGCTCAAGAGGTATCCTAAACTAGTTAAGAGTAACAAGATGGCAGCAGAGAGGAGGAGAACACACACTTTCCATCAAAGATATGATGTATTGGAGTTATACAATGACAGGGATTTGATAAAACGATAAAATCTTGATCGTAAATGTATTCTTTTTGTAACTGACCTTTTAAGAAATGTAATAACTTCTCCCACTCTACAAATCAATGCTCTGACTGCAGTAATGAAATTAATTATTATAATTTTTTGGGCAAAAATGCACCAGTGCACCGGTGATGACACCGGCATTGACCACACCAAACATACAGTAGTGGCCAAAAGTGATGTGCTGAGGTTTTTTATTTATTTTTTATTGTTTTTATGACCTTTCAAGTTTGCTTAAAACATACAAAAATGAACTCACAGGGAAAAGAATACACTGACAACACCATAATCAGCTATTAATATTTCACTGGTTCTCTCGTGTTTTTGCAGTGTTCATAATTTCTTTGCATGCTTTGGTATGTTTCATTGAGTTATCACAAATAAAACAATTGACTCTAAGCACAACTAAGCAATATGCTTACAAAATCTTTAACACATTTAAACAATATTTGGATAAAGGGTAAAAATTTCCATTTTTGCCAGGCTGGTCAACACTTTTGGCCACTGCTGTATGGCGGTTCATTGACTTTCCTAATGATCTTCAAACCATGCGGCAAAAGCAGGAAACTTTTATGAGGATTTCGGGCTACCCAGGAGTTGTTGGTGACGCAACATGTTCGCATCATCGCTCCAACTATAAATGAGGAGACATTTACCAATAGAAAAGGATTCCGTAGCATCAACACTATAATTGGTGATAATTTTGTGCAATGCAAATCCATTTTTATTTTATTTTTTTTACAAATAAATTCAAATATTGAAATAAATGTTTCAGTGTGTCTTAATTAAATGATTTTATTATGATTAGATTAAATGATTGGTGTCATGCTGCTATGACTTCACCCTTCCAGGCTCACTGTTGGATGATTCAATGACCATTCAGCCATTTTGGGTTGACATCATTGTAGTCCTTAGTTCACAACACCAGAGAATGTCTAATAAGGGGAGAACTTCCACTCTCAGTAAACTTCCGGCTTCTGAACTGGTTGCAGTTCCACTCTGGCTCCATATGAGGGCGCTCACAGGACGAGTGCAGAATGAATGGAGGTCTATGGCGCTATACCCCTCAAAATCCACTTTTCTCAGGATTTAATTTTTTATCTAGTAATTTGAATGTTGTATTCGAAAGGGGATGCAAAGAAATTACACATTGCTGGGTGTTAGTCACTTATTTGCTTTAAAAAGTCTTTTAAAATGTCAATGACGTCATACACATCGTACGACCAGAGATACTGCTTTACGGCAATCCTTCAGTCACTTTGGTGCTTTCGCGCTCTGCACTTTCTTTTCTCTCCAGGCATCGACAACACAGCTGACACAGGTAAATACACATGCTAGAAGAGTTTTTGTTTTGTTGTTTTAAAAGACCACGCCGAAAATACACACACACACACGGCCATCAAGCGGTATCTCTGGTCGTAATCAGTCCTTCACTGACCAATCAGCGTTCATTAGCAGAATGCTAGCGTGTTATGGGCAACAACAACTCAACCTGTAAGAAATCGAAAGGACATAAGTACTCGTTCATTCAACTTTCGACCTATAACCCATGTTGAACTAATGTTGATCAAATCTGAGATTTCGCAACGGTAATCGGGTGAAAGAGACAAATTTAGCCGTCTAGCCCCATAGACTCCCATTCATTTTGCACTCATGGGCGATCGCCCCCAGTGGAACTCTGGTGGAACTACAACCAAAATTTGGTACAATAGGACTTAACAGGGAGTGGCCAGGCTCTCCGTAGACGGGCTCTGACAACACTTAAGTGCCACTTCAGTCATCACTTAAAAATCAGTCTTAGACTTTGCTGAAAGTTGCTTTTAGCTTCTTTATAAAAGTCTCCTACTCTTAGACAAGTCCTACTTTTTACTAAGAATTTTTTGACACTTAAGTCAAAGCTTAAGACTATTCTTAAGAGCATTTCTGAGAAGTGTTAAACATAACGGCACCGGATGGTCAAAATGGTCTTTTGTACTGTATGTGCTTCATTAAATGTAGAGCCAAGGCAAAGATGAGCATAACCAATGTCCATCGCATATGTGTATGATTACACATGATATAGCTTGTTTCTGCATCTTCTTCACATGTGTTTTGAACAGGAGATTCAGTCCTCTTTCAGAAGATGTGTACAAGCGCCCCCTACCATATAACAGTGAAAACATGTAAAGCCGGAATAATTCCATCAATGGCGGGGAAGAGTTCAAAAGTCCATAGATATCGCCGTCAGTTCGTACTACTGTTAACACTTTCTCAGACAAGTGGATGTGATAAGACCTGTTTTCCTGTTAATGTGATGTTCGGCATAAAACCCATAGGTGTTCGTACCTGACTGCAGTATCCAACTATATCATGAGGCGAATCATGTGAGCTTCACTGTCTAAACCTACTGGGAGTCATCACCACTCACTTATTGTGCATTCCCAATCTGCATCCCTGTGTCCGAATATGCCTACTACCATAGTAGGTCGAAAAACAGGATGTGAACTGAGTAGTATGTCTGATTTCCTACAATTCATAAAAGAGTAGGTGAAAAGTACCCCAACTATTTCCGGCAAAATGAGGTGCACATCCACACACATTCATACAATATAGAACATACTTTTTCAACCGTCGCAAAGCAAGTGAAGAACTACACTACCCATGATCACAAAGAGAAATGGACCAATCAGTGAAGTTGCAGTTACCAATTAAAGGAGCAAACTGCCCACTACCATGAGTCGGTCTCCCTACACTCTCTAATATTTAACTGATATACTAATAATTGTATAGTAAACATCTGAATTTTTTTTTTTTTTTATTAAATAAATTATCTTTATACTTATAATCCATTTTAAACTTATAAACAGTCAAAATCATTCCAATAATTGTATATTGTGCAGTCATTTCTGATTTGATTACATACATTTTTCTTTTCTTTTTATTATTACATTTATCAGTTACATTAGTAGGCTGTGTAATGAATGTTTTTTGGGGTTTTTTTGTGAAAGGAAAACAATTTTTGGAAAATACTTTGGTGCACTCCATAAAAGTGGCAAAAAGTCCCAAAATAAAATAAAATAGGCTTTTTTTCTTTATCTTTTATAAGGCTTCTCTTTCACATATGAAATTTGCACTCACCTTCATGTCACCGGTCCCCTTCCAGCCCTACTCCCATCCTCCTGCTCTCCCTCATGTGCACCTCTCCTTGCTGTGGATAACATCACGATACATAGCGATAGATCTTTGAACAAGTTTGGTATAAAAATATTTCTTGAGAAATGAGAAAGCCTTTCCAAATTTCTGAAAAGTCATTAGGTTAACATGACGCTGTTTTCAACTAAACTGTCATTTACATGACAATTGCGTTTTGGACGCCTGAAAACGCAAACTTTTGAAAACGGGTTTCAAAGTGCAAGTTTTTGAAAATGAAATCGTTATTGTCTTCGTGTAAAACTACAAAAACGCGAATTTGTGAAAACGGTGTGATGAGTATCATGTGTTTAATCTATAGGCGTTGCTTTTTCTTTAAATTACCATTTCTTTGTATGGCCCATCGCCAACTATAAATCGTTTTTGCGGATCTGTGTGAGAAGGGACCGTTTTTACAACATTGTCCTCTGTAAGTGAAAAACACAAAAGAAAAAAAAAAATCAGTTTTAGTGTAAACCTCAATCCCTCCAGAAAGCTGTTTCTCACGAAACTATTGCAAGCAATTGGCAAACAATTAGGAAATATGATCCAACTATATAAATACAAATTAATCTATATAGTATACAAATATACAAATTATTGCTGTATTAGATCTAATAAACCTCTCAAGGCATTGCCCGCGAGCCAACCACTGTCATGTATGAACCGGTGGTATGAAAAGTATGCGTATACACTTATGTCTATGTTATATATATATGTTATGTAATGTATATGTATATATGTCTATATAATTCTGTCAAAGAATGATGGTGGCAGACTGCAGTGATGTGAATAGGCTACTGAATTCGGCCCTGAATTGTCGGCCCTGTCTTGAAAGGACGAGTAACGTTAGCACTAGGTTCTTGTAAAAAGAAAAATGCTGCTGTTCTAAATATCTGTACAGCCACACCACACATAAGGCACGAGGTAACAACAAAGACTAAAATATAGAGTAATTTACAGTTTAGACACTATTGTAAGTTACCAGTTGTTTTTTTTTTTTTTTTTTTTCGCCAACGAAAATAGTTCTATCAAAGCCATAAGAAGATCAACCGTCGAATGTCGCTGAACAACAGTGGAGATTTGATCCTGAATGAATCAGTGTTCGGACGAATCGGTGGAATGAGTGATTCAATGATTCACTTATAAAGACCGTCACGTATTTCTCCCCATAGACATATCTATGTTTCTCCCTACTGAAGTTTCGATGTAACTTGCAGAAAGAGTCCACTTTCTTCTTCCAGGTTATTACTGCAGACTGACAGTCTGTCTGTCTGGAACGGGCTAACAGAAAAGCAGAGTGACACAATTTGATTGTTTTAATAACGTGCCTGGTTTACATGCTCTATATCAGGCTACTTTGACAGTTTAATTTTCCAACATCAGTCTCTTTTATATTGACATTGCCTGTGTTTTATAAAAACAACAAACCAGGCAAGACCTAGTCAAAAACAACAACAACAACATTATAATAATTTGAGAAGTATACAAAAGTAAAAGTACTAAAAAATAGTAAAATACTTAATATATATATATATATATATATATATATATAATATATATATAATATAATATATATATATATATATATATATATATATATATTGTGGCTAAAAACAGTAGAGTCAGCAACTCCAAGGTCAAGTGTTTGATTCCCAGAAAAAGTATGAAAAATGCATTATTATTATTATACAAAAGTATACCTTATGCAAAGCACGTAAAAAGCACATCAATATTAAATAAATTCACCTTCTATTTATTAAAGACAAAATGTACCACAACATCCCATCATAAACTACTAAATGTATTCTTTATATATTTTCAAACAAGCTGAAGCGAAAGGTTAAAAAGCAACGAATAATCAAGGCTAAATGCACTGCTCAGAGTTACAGAGTATCACAGTTATGTATCTTTTGTCCATTGGTGGCTCTAGTGTGCAGAAAATGTGTGTATGAACGGGTCATCTGAGTGTATCTGTGTATCAACAGGGACATCTAGAGGACACAGCAGGAATATGTGAATCAAAAATACACCTAGAATTACTAGAGTTGAATGATATGTAACATTGTTTTTAAAAACAACATGTATAAGTATAAAATGTGTGGTGGTCATTTTCTACATTAACAACAAAAGAAACACAATCAACTTGCACATCATTTTTCTGCTCATGTTCCATTATACAAGCTGTAACTGCCACATAATGTTAAATACTGTTCATGACATGAGTGTTGATGACTCGTCCTATGGTAGGTTATTGTGGGTATGCATGCTGTTCTGAGCACGCACACACATGTAGGTAGAGAGAGAGAGAGAGAGAGAGAGAGAGAGAGAGAGTAAAGAGAGAGATGGCCGCTCTACCGCTAACTATTAATGTGTTCATTTCCACTTTGTTTATCAGAGTGCTTTCTTTTCCTGTTTTATACTCGCTCTTTTACATGTATGTGAAGAGTGTGCTTGTGCAAACCATCTATAAAGACTCGTGGGAACACCAGTTCGTTTGCCTCCTGTTTTCCATTTTCATCTGAAAAACCCTCTAGATGTTACAAAGTACATGATTTATAAACGGTTGAATAAAAAAATCATAACAATTCAGTGACAATAGAGTTAACCAGTAACATAAGATCAGGATGAGGACTGCCTGGCAAATAAAAAAAATAAATACACAAATAAAGGAAATGGATGTATTAGGTGTTACTCTCCATCCCATGATCTATTCTTGTTCTCCTGCCAAATCTTCTCCATCTGATCCAGCTCTGTTTCGGTGAACGCTGCCTGTCCCCAGTTGGTCATTTTACCAGGTGACTTGCTGCCTGAGAAATACATGAAAAACATAAAAATGGTGCTTTTGGTAACGGTATCTGGTATTTGAGAAACTTCACACTCGGTCACCTGGTTGAACGATTCGAAGTAGGCCCTCATGTTTAGAGACTTTATGTTTCCAAGTCTTTGTCTTGTTACTTGCCCGCTCCAGTTTCTTTGTAACGGCCTGAAAAACAATAAAGGTCACCAAAATCATGATCATTTACCTTATGTTTAAAAAAGAAACTTTACTAATTTGAGTATAAAAGTGGAAACAACAAGCAACGTCTGTTCTGTTTGATGAGAGGGACATTGGTGTTAGAGCAGGGGTTGTCATTGTCCACAACAATATTTGAAGCCCCTCCCCACCATATATGTCTGTATATAGGCCAAAGTAACTAAAATAATTATCAATAGATTAAAAACTTTTTTGCTGAATGTTCTTCAGGGTCCCCACTATTTTTTAGCCAATGAATCTGACTTTTCCAGTCATTCATGATTACACGATTATCAGATAAGGATAAGGCATATTCTCAAAATATTTTAGAGCTTGGCATAGCTAGAAAAATGTATATTCATTATAAAAACGCTCATGGCATTATAATGTTTTATTAATTTATATGACTTTTCCAGGTCTAGAAATACACTTAGTAAACACAATTACAGTCAGGTGTTCTCATTTATCCAGGTTTTTCAATACAGTGGAAATCTAAAATTATTATCTTGATTTTTAATTGTTTTAGCTTATTTTAAAGCTTGTTTTGTCTTGTTTTAAATCATTTTAAAGGGGTCATATGATGTGGTTTTAAAAGTTTAATAGGGTTTAATAGAATAGGTTTACGCTTTAATGGTCAAAAAACACATTATTTTTCACATACTGTTAGTGCAGCTCCTCTGTTCCCAGTCCCGCTGAAACGCACTGATTTCTACAAAGCCCCACCTTCCAAAAAGCTCAGAGTGCTCTGATTGGCCAAATGACCCAATGCGTTGTGATTGGCCAAACACCTCAAGCGTTGCGTCCCTTACCATAATCGCAAGATTCAGCTTCCAAGGCTTTAAGCAATTGCAAACACAGTTAAGAATGTTGTCATTTTATCGCATCAGTTCGAGCCTGAGTCAGATTCTGAGAGCACAGATAATCAACCCGATCGATCGGCACTTGCAACTTCAGGTTCAGGAAGCTGTCCTCTGTAAAATGCGCTGAGCAAACCCACTTTATTATAAATCTTAACCTCTAATTCCAAATTTCATCCATTTTCGGCCAGACAAAGCGTTTTTTCTTTCTCACCGCATTGACGACAACTCTTCAATTCACTGAAGCCTCGCCTCTTTCTTTGCACATGCCTTTTGGCAGTCATTATGCTAATATTTATCATTGTGACATTTCCTTTAAAGCATCATATGACCCCTTTAAGACAACTTGAGGGCCCCTTGGAAGTTTGCTGACACCCTTAGGGGGCCCTGGACCCCTGGTTGAGACCCACAGAGCTAGAGAGTACAAAAGAAGCTAAATGAAACACCTTGGAAAAGCAAAATATACTAGAAAAGGAGAATGTTAAAGTGATGGTTCGGAGTAAAATCAACCTAGGTTCCTTTGCACCATGATCTCGAGCCAAACACCCCCCCCCAGAAGCCTTTTTTCCCTTGGTTGAACATTATCAAAGTTAAAGCTTATTTAGAGATATCAGCCGGATGGCTTAGTGCAGGCGCTAACGGATCCTATGATGCATCTCGTAAATTACCCCACTAATAATGCCCAGAATGGTACCAAACTTCTACAGTAGTACAAATAGGTTCTGTACTGTACTGACTTTTACGTGCTTTTCCCAAACCACTGAAGTGACCTCGACGTCCAGGTTAGCGGTAGCATAAGCCGCTAGGCAAGTGTTATTTAAATAAACTCCTGATGTACTTACAAACTTTCCAATGCCTCGTTTTATGAGTACAGAACCTACTACTGTAAAAGTTTGGTACCATTCTGGGCATTATTAGTGGGGTAAATTAGATTTCTCTAAATAAGCTTTAACTTTAATAATGTTCAACCAAGGGAAAAAAGGCTTCTGGGGGGGGTGTTTGGCTCGAGGTCATGGTGCAAAGGACCCTAGGTTGATTTTACTCCGAACCATCCCTTTAATTTGATAAAGTGAACATAATAAAATTGTTGAAAAAATCCACTACCTTGTATTCCTCTTGCGCCCCCTGTCTCTTCAGCTTAAGGCTCTCCAGCTGCTCCAGTGCAACCTGCAGGGCACGCTCCTTCTCTGCCTTCTCTTTTTCCAGCTCTTCTTTCTCTTTCTGGGACTGGGATAAGACCTCTTGCTGCTGCAGGTGAATCTGCTCTAATTCAGTCCTCTTGCTTGCCTCCTCTTGTAGCAGACTGCAAAACAGAAAACACACACATGTTCTGCATAATTCTGTGGCCCTTCTGTGCATACTGAATCTGAACGCTGGGTGTTTGCGCACTGTTACCTGGCCTGCAGTTTGCGCACGACTTCTTCATCCTCTTTGGCCTGCCTCTCGTCGTCTAGTGCCTGTTTCAGCTGACGGTACATGTCTTCCAGTTCCTGCATACGCTGCCAGTACTGCTCCACTTCACCGGACTTCTCAACCACCTGCTCCTCCATCTGCATTCGAGCCTAGGAAGCCATTTTAAATTCACACATCAGACCTGTTTCACACATTCTGCACACATAAGTGCAACTGTTTTGTGCTTTCTTGTAAACTGACAGCCTTTCTGCAGAAAAGAGCTGCATTTCAATACAATAATGCATTTTTTTTTCTTTTTTTCTTAAAAAGGAGCCGAATACATTAACATGTTCAGAACTAATTAAATGAATCACAACTATGTATACATACTGTATGAATTTTAATCAATTGACACCCTTAATTTAAACAGTCACCATAAAATCAAAGTTGACCTTTTTTATATATATTTTGCAGTATTTATTATAAAACATTTATCCATGCACGATTGAGAAAAAAAGATGAACGCAACTTCTGTTTCATACCGACTGTGTGTGTCTGTGTGTTTATTTAATTACGGCAGAGATTTTTAAGTAACTTTTGGCTCAAATGAATTAAAAAAATATTAATTTTGGCAGCAAGAAAACCGATTACATGTCAAACTAAAATTACATTTAAATAATATCAGCAATAAATTCAATTTATGAACAGATTTTTAAAAGTGTAGGCCTTTTACACATCAGCAATTATGGCATCCAGCCATACGAACATCTAAAAGCAGCCTGGTGACCTCCATCAATAAAACCACTGTCATTGTGAAAAAGACATTAGGTTGTTGTAATTACCATTTTCTCCTGCTCCAGGTCTCGTTTATATCGGTCCAGCAATGCTGTTTGGTTCTGAAGTCTTCTCTGTTCCACCAAATCACCCCTGATTGATGTGTCCTGTAGGTCCTGCAACATCCAGACAAAATGAAAGCAATAACTAACAAGGCTTCTGTAAGCCAGAAAGTACAGGGAGAAAAACATAAAATAACAACTAGCCTTCAGTCACTGTTTAATAAATAAAAGAAAGTTCCAGTTTCAATCAACGGCAGCTATGTCGTGCTATTAATTTCAACAAAATCACTTCAGTTCGTCCCACAATTTGTAAAAACAAATACACGTTTACAATAATAATGCACTTACAGTACAAGTAAATGAACACCACTCAGCCACTTAGTGCAACTTGTTGAAGTGCTTAAGATGTATGTTATTTATGTATATTAAAAAAAGTGTTGTCTAGTTGTGTGGGACTACTTTTCTAGATCCACAGACTTATGTTTGGTTATGCATTTTTGCATTATAACTGCGTGTTTTGTGCAAAAGTTTCCAAGTTTAACGGCCTTGCAGGGTTGACAGGAGATAAAAATCAAACTAGTCTCAAGCCGCCAAGGAATAATCATATTTCCTGCTTCATAGACGATAAAGTATGAAACAATCCCTTGAGATTGAAGATATAAAACAGGAACTGGTAACAGTCAAAACCACCCGTACACAGGAAGTGTGGCTTCATTGCTCAGGAGTTCTCCTTTGCAGGTGTCCTAAAATATGAGCGTGTTTTAAAGCTATATTTTGGGCCTTTTTTGCTTCTGTATGACAGGACAGTTGGGATTGTCGCCTGCAGTGCTGTTACAATACATGTCAGAGCACGATCTACAAGACTATGGCTCCGACAGCAGGGCTGTTTTAGCATAAACATGTTCTAAAAATATCTTCACAGATTTATCAGCTTCAGTTTAGAGATGAGAGTAGGTTCAGTAACTTTCTCTTCATGGTCGAACAGGATTACAAGAGTCAGATGTTTAACATGGAACCAAATTGAAGGTTTAACACGAAGAAAAAAAACAAAGGATGTGAAACTGTTTCTAAGAGTGGGCTATAAACTGAAATAAAGTAGGCAAATAATAGAGCTAAAGGGGAAGTGACAGTAAAAAGTGCACAAAAAGTCATATGCATACAGTTTAAAGGTGCATTGATTAGTATGGTTCTAATTTTATAGGTTTAAGACATTATGAAATAAATTGTGTTTTTGTGAAGAGTCATCTGATTGTTGTATACACTCACATGAGATGAAGATTGAACTCATAATAGTTATCAATGCCACTATCAAACACTATCAACGGCACACAGAATCTGCAGCGGTCACGTGGTACAAGTCGAAGCAGTTCTCCAAGGATGTGAATGCTTTTAACAAGTCGGAATCCCATAATTACGTAATTCCAACATGGCGTGAACGCACAATTTCACTAAACGTCGAAGAGAACCCTTGCGGTGACTGGAGGCCGCGTCTCTGCAGATACACTAGAAGCGCAGGGTAGTTTGGTGATCGGAAGAGTGAAAATTAGACGGTGGAACACACTTATAATCGTGCTTTGGAGAATCTGTACCTGTACAGCCAAAAAATAAGTGTAAACATCGGTACGGCATACATGATGTGGAGAGATTAGATGACGGAGAAAATCCTGAGTAGATGCTCAAGTTGCTAACAGCTAGGGGAATTAATTATTGTGAAAACCGCTCTCTAAAACTCACTAATAAGGCGTAATTTATATAAAACGATGTAACAACGATCGTGGTGATCCACGTCGAAAGATGGCATTGTGGTATCGGTACAAATTACACAAAGAAAGGCAATGCTACCGTTAGCTAAACAACTACTGAATACACGTTTAATCCAACATCTCCAACAGAGATACTGCTAAATGGCCTGAAATCTAAGGCATTTTGCTGGTGACTTGTGTTTGTATCTTTCAATGATTCAAGGAAGGCCACAATACCTTACTCAGGGCCTCCAGCTGGGCCTGTTTGCTCTCGTTGGCCAACTGCAGCTGTCTCATTCTGTTCTCCATGATCTCCTGTTCAGCTTTCATCCTGTTTCTCAGCTCCCTGCGTTTCTGTCTGGATTCTCGGTGTGCGGAGGAAAGGCCTTGTCTTATGCGGACAATGCAGTCCTGGATTGCTAACACACACATGAACAAAAACTCAGCAGGGGATTGTGGATATACAGTACAAAAATGTCAATGTCATCAGCAAAGATATGTGCTACCGTGAATCCACTCCTGTTTTGTCTTTTTATCCGATGCACTGATCTCAAAACTTTTCTCAACACATCTTATAATGAAGAGGTTTTTCCTTCCATCCTTGTCTGGTAAGGACTGCAAAGACAGAGCAATATAGAAATTTGAAAGGGATACTGTAGTTCACCCAAAAATCTAAATTTCGTCATCATTTATTCACCATTATGTTGTTCCAAACCTGTTTGTTGTCCTACCATTAGAAATCCACTCAGAATATTTAAATGTAACTCACCGTGTGATCAGAAAGCATGACCACAAAACATGAAAGAATCCATAATGTTATAAAACAAGCATCTTGAGGTGCCAAGTTTGAATATATGGAAGTGTAAAATATATATATACAACTAAAACTTCTGTCCTCACACAACACTATCGTAAGACTCGCAATATATCTCATAAATCGTATGAGCTACTTTTATGAAACCTTTAGGTGCCTTTTTTGACAGCCACAATACTGCAAAACATTTGCATTCAAAAGATAATCCAATAATACAGGGTTAGATTGACATGAGAGTGTGTAAATGATGACAAAATATGCTATTGCTGCATCCCAATTCGCCAACTATCCATCCAAAATAGCTTTCAAAATTGGAATGAGTGTGTCCTAAAGGTATGTGGATATTCTTCGGTGGAAATTCGAAATGCAGACCTATGGATACTAATATTACCCACAACCCATTGTGCTTTTAAATAGAATTCAGTTTAGAACTAAATATACGCATAAAAATGGATGTGCAAGACTGATGATTAAGTAGAGAGGTTTAGATAAAGGAGTTTGCGTGATTAATAATCAATATCCAACCTGATAAAAAAAAAAATATATATATATATATATATATATATACAGCGGGGGAAATAAGTATTGAATACGTCATCATTTTTCTCAGTAAATATATTTCCAAAGGTGCTATTGACATGAAATTTTCACCAGATGTTGGTAACAACCCAAGTAAGCCATACATACAAAGAAACAAACAAAAATAAGTTCAGAAATTAAGTTATGTGTAATAATGTGAAATGACACAGGGAAAAAGTATTGAACACATGAAGAAAGGGAGGCGCAAAAAGGCATGGAAAGCCAAGACAACTGCTGAAAACTTACAGTAATTAAAAAGCAATCCAGCCCCCTGTCAGTGGAAATTAATAACAGCTGGTTCAGTCCCAAATGATGGCCTACAAAAAGGTCTCATTGCCAAGGTGTCACACAAGACACATCTCATGATGGGTAAAAGCAAAGAGCTGTCTCAAGACCTTCGCAACCTAATTGTTGCAAAATATAATGATGGCATTGGTTATAGGCGCCATTCTAAGCTTCTGAATGGTCCAGTGAGCACTTTTGGGGCCATAATACGAAGTGGAAAGACAATAATTTCATCATAAATTTGCCTCGACCAGTGCTCCTCGCAAGATTTCTGATAGAGGAGTGAAAAGAATAATCAGAAGAGTTGTCCAAGAGCCAACACCAAGTTGTATGGTGTTTTTAGGGTAATGTGCACTGCCATTTCTCCTCCAAACATGGTGTGTATTATGGCATCCAAACAGTTCAATTTTGCTCTCATGTGACCACACTATATTCTCCCAGTATTTCACTGGCTTTTCCAAATGTTGTGCAGCAAACTTTAAATGAGCTTCAACATGCTTTTTTTTCAGTAATGGAGTCTTGCGTGGTGAGCGTGCATACAGGCCATGGCGGTGGAGTGCATTACTTACTGTTTTCTTTGAGACAACAGTACCTGCTATCTGCAGGTCTTTTTGAAGCTCTCCACAAGTGATCCTTGGCTCTTGGACAACTCTTCTGATTATTCTTTTCACTCCTCTATCAGAAATCTTGCGAGGAGCACTGGTCGAGGCAAATTTATGGTGAAATTATTGTCTTTCCACTTCCGTATTATGGCCCCAAAAGTGCTCACTGGACCATTCAGAAGCTTAGAATGGTGCCTATAACCAATGCCATCATTATGTGTGCAACAATTAGGTTGCGAAGGTCTGGAGACAGCTCTTTGCTTTTACCCATCATGAGATGTGTCTTGTGTGACACCTTGGCAATGAGACCTTTTTGTAGGCCATCATTTGGGACTGAACCAGCTGTTATTAATTTCCACTGACTGTAAAGCTGGATTGCTTTTTAATTACTGTAAGTTTTCAGCAGTTGTCTTGGCTTTCCATGCCTTTTTGCACCTCCCTTTCTTCATGTGTTCAATACTTTTTCCCTGTGTCATTTCACATTATTACACATAACTTAATTTCTGAACTTATTTTTGTTTGTTTCTTTGTATGTCTGGCTTACTTGGGTTGTTACCAACATCTGGTGAAAATTTCATGTCAATAGCACCTTTGGAAATATATTTACTGAGAAAAATGATGACGTGTTCAATACTTATTTCCCCCGCTGTATATACACGGATGACAGATCAACATGCTACTTCTTTTCTCTCCAATATGGTAGGAAGAATTGTTGAGTAGCATAAATTAAATAAACTGAAATGTGGAGTGTGTATATATATAAGGCAAAATGATTGACAGGCCAGTTTACGGTGTCCATTAAAGACAGTTCTGATGTAGTAATATGTCAGAAAATTTGCATGCTTTTCTGCCACATAGTCAAACGCATCTACTTTTAGGGGATATAAGTAGGCGAATTGGGATGCATTGGGATATACCTTTAAAATTCAACTCTGAACAACAAATACTGCAAAAAAAAAATCTATCTTTTACCTCGACACAGCAGTTGCGATCAAGCGAAATACATCCCTTCTGCTCTATTAGGTCTTCACTCACATAATAGGATATGTAGTTGAGATGGAGCTTAAACCATCGCTCTGTCCAGTTCTTCCTTTTATGGCCTTTTTTCATCATATAGCCCTTTTTGAATAAAAAAGATACCAAGTTAATGATTTGTCAGAGATATCTGTTCATTTCTCCAGGCTAGTCAGTGGTCTTGTACAGTCAAGAGCAGACCTAGAATGCCCCATATTAATGAAATGCATTAACACAGACTCCCACCTGCTTAATAACATCCAGCACAATTTCCTGACAGACTTCATTGATGCCCATGGAGAGAGTCTGAGGGTTTATGCCCTTGGTGAAATGGCCAATGCCAATAAGCTCAATCAGCTCCCACGCATTCAGATGACGTTTCTTTGCGCTGAGCTGCATTTTGTAGTCTTCGAATCGGCCCTCGTTCCAACTGCAACCCACTGCTGCAAATAGTTTGCGCAGGAAGTACTCAAGCTGTAACAATACAGAAGTACCTCATTATTTCCATAAGTACAAGGAATCCTAAAATTAAAAGTACTAGGACCAACCTCCTCGACGACAATGTGCAGTGGATATTTATCTTCAGACAGGAAGTTGAAGATACACCACACCTTGAAGGCATCAACGTCTGAGATGAGCAGATTCATGTTGCTGATGTGTTTTGGTGCAGACAGAGTCCAGCACATCTTGTTCAGCTCCATGAAGTCAAAGTTGGGCTGGATCTGCCATTCAAATATTAAAAATGACTTGAATCTAATTGAAGGGCTACAATGTCATATATTTTCTGCAGAATTAATATTCTGTCTTATACCACTTATTCTATAAAGATAATACTGGCAGGCAAGTAGGAATTCTGTTGAACTTCAAGTGTGAACATGGCCAATTTGTATATTTATAATATTTGTATTATTTAGTAGTCATTATACAAAGATATTTGACCAAAGAATGCCACAACTGACCAATCAGAATCAAGTATTCCAGAGAGCTGATACCAAAGAGCTGATATTATGGAGTATATGAGGTGTAGGACATGTTATAAAGAAAAGGGGATTGTACAATATGAGTATAATGAAGTAGATATAGTCTTGATGGCATTATGAAAACTTAAAAGATCTAAATATGGTCAGTGCATAAAAGCATGCAGAGATGGACAAGGGGTTTGGTTTTTCACTATAAGAAATAATCCTGTAGAAAAACGTATACGGTCCTAGCATAAAATTACCAGTAGGATACGTTTCCCGCTAAGTTTGTATTTCAAAATATGGGTAAAACACCTGTAAAATTAAATCAATAGAGAAAATATTAGCACGGTACATTGGGCATATATTTACTGACTTTTCTTAGAATGTTGTTCGAACCAAACATCAGAATGGGTGAAGAAATACTGTACGTGATGTGTTTGCATGAGTATCTTTTGTATCATAAAAAAAAACAAAAACATCCAGTGGCAGTTCTGGGGACAAAAATTCCTTGGAGAGAAGTCAGAGAAGGATGGTCAAACAGGTTTGAGCTGACAGGATGGAAACCGCATTTCTGAACGCACAAAGAGAAACCGAGGAGCACAACAGGTTCCACTTCAGTCAGTTAAGAACGTGACGTTGGATTGAAATAAATTATTTTAAAGACACTGTAACACGTCCTCGTGTACTGGACTGGTGGCATGGTTTAGTGAGGAGGAAAACAAATCATACTGCAGTGTCTTAAAAATAAAGTTCCCAAAACGATGCCATATAAGAAATATTTTGGGTTTAGAACTTTTTTTCCACTATAAAGAACATGTACTGGAATGGAAAGGTTACATGGATGTTAAAAGTTCTTCATGGAAACATCGATGCCAATAAAGAACCTTTATCTGTAAGTTATTTGCAAGTTACTATTCACTTCTAAGATGAAAATATATAGAAACTTCCAAAAAAACAACATCAACAACAAAATGACAACAGTGAATAAATGCAATTGACCAACAATGTGATAAGGTGTGCCTGTAGAATCACAAATCATTAAGATATGTCACCATTCAACACGGAAACCCAACGTGTGTGTACTTGTACAACTATCTTTGTGAGGAACAGTCTGAATTTTAGACCATCAGAGTGAGGACAAAATGAGTAAAGTGAGGACATCCTCATTTTCTGTGATCCTTTTAAAGGCCTGTTTAAGGGTCAAGACTTGGTTTTAGGGATAAGGCTAGGTTTAAAGGGATAGTTCCCCCAAAAATGAAAATTCTATCATTGTTTACTCACCCTCAAGTTGTTCCAAACCTGTATGAGTTTCTTTGTTCTGCTGAACACAAAGGAAGATATTTGGAAGAATGTTTGTAACCAAACAGATCTCAGTCCCCATTGACTACCATAGTATATTTTTTTCCTACTATGGAAGTCAATGGGGACTGAGATCTGTTGATTACAAACATTCTTCCAAATATCTTCCTTTGTGTTCAGCAGAACAAAGAAACTCATACAGGTTTGGAACAACTTGAGGGTGAGTAAATGATGACAGAATTTTCATTTTGGGGTGAACTATCCCTTTAAGGTAAGGGTTCAAGGTTAGGAACTTAGTTGTGATGGGTAAGGTGAATTATTGAATGTCCTCACAAAGATAGCTGTACAAGAATGTATGTGTGTGCATGTATACATACGTATATCTCATCAGCAGCAAACTGAACCCACAGCTAAAATACCATGACTGTTAATAGTATAACACTAGAAGACAATACATGGTAACTGGCAAACCTCCTAGTGCTGACTTTAAATCAGCATGAAATCTCACACTAAATTTACATTTTAAACACTCACTGAAGTGACTGATTTTATTTCCATTTTCAGGAGACATCAATATGTGAGTAACAAGTCTCATGCCCTGTGAGTCATAAGTGACGGCCCATGGACATCAACTTCCCTACAGTCTTTTTGCCCTTTTAGGGTTAATCTTCTTTAGTATTCACAAACAATTTTTCCAATTTTAAATATTGATGAATAACTTAAAAAAAATATGGGGTCCAAAAGTTTAAGACCACTCATGAAGATGGTTCTGCATCTAATTTTTTTCCTAAATCAATATATTTTACATTATAAATGGGTTACTCTTTATTTAAGGTGATGTTGTAACTGTAATTACACTGAGTAAAATCAATTAACTAGTCTACATGTACTTACTATATGTTAGGGTTAGGTTTTGGTTTAGGGTTAGTTGCTTGCAATTATGCATAATTAACTGTTATTACTATGATGTACGTGTAGCTAAGTCACCTTAAAGAGTTATAATGGTTTTATCAGCATAAAAATTGAAGTTGAACTGAAAAATGCACATGAATTTCTGAGCCTTGGTATTTTGTATGTTGGCCTTTTGCATTACTGACAGGATCATTTTATCCAGCAGCAGAACTATCCAAAGAGCATCTTGTGCTTCAGTGGAACGTCTGTACAAAGAGTCACATGATCAGTGTCAGAGATGTATTTGATTAAAAATAGTGCACAATCTTTTTACTTTTTTTTTTTAATTTCCAGATTTAAATTCGATTTTGGATCCTAGATTTCTGACCCCATCGATTGTCTTGGTACAGAAAAGCAGACACACACACCCACACACACACACACACACACGGATATCTCTACGTGAGTCATGAGAAATAATGTGTAGCCTCATTCCAGAGGAAATAATAAACGTCTGTTCTTAAAACAGACACAGGCTTGTCTGGCGAGAGGAAGGTCTACGCTTTGATAAGAGACAGTGTATTTGTTACCTTATTAAGTATGAACATGTTCAGGTAGGGCATGTACCCTTGTGTTGACACTGGTCCTTCATCATCATCTTTAAAGTGCTCCTCCAAGGCTGAAATGTTATGAGGGATTTTCAGTATGGTGCACAGGTTGTGAGACAGCACCTTCAGAGAGACAGACAGCAATGGTTTCACTATGCAAAAAGGATAAAACAACCAGATGATAAAGATAAAATAAGTCTCTCCCCTTCAGTGCATATGCATACACCCTTGTGAAAGTCTTGCAAGACTGATCAAGCGTTATTCCAAAAATTAGTAAACAAATGAAGTATTGCATCTCTTTCTCTTTCATTATATTATCCTCTGCAAATATCTTGAAAATTAAGCCTAATGTTAATGCAACTGCCAGTAGTGTTGAACAACGGTATTGTTTGAGAAATTCTCTACCAGATGATGAGTAATTGACAATTGATTTTTACTTCATTTTTATTGACCTTATAAGGTCTGTTTCAATAAATAAGTAGAAGACACCGTGGAAACAACTCTTATGAGTACGCTAAATCATCTGTATGGACAAACTTTAATTTTTCAGTGGATTAAACGACTGTCTCGATACACGGAAACTAACAGGTGCGCGCCCTTTGGTGCGCGCGCTGTGATCTCTGGAGTTGTTAAAGGGGTAGTATTTAAAATGATTACTTACCTTTAACTGGGATTTGGATACTTTCCCGTTTCGGTCTACATCCAGAGCAGTAAAGGCGTACCATATGGGTTTGAGTATTTCGTCCCGGGATATCATGATGATAACTTCAGTGAAGGATGTCAGAGCGCGTGTAAAACTAATCCTTTTCACTCAAGTCAGTCAGTCAGCGCAACATCAGAGTCATGTGACCAACACTGCTTTACAACATGATCTCACATATTTACATAGGCTACAAATAAAACTATAATCTAAACACAACCGAAATTATGTGTTCTTTGGGTTTTTTATTTGTATGTGGGCATTACTAATAACATTTGCGTAGTCCATGTAAATAACAGGAAATCCCATATGAAAAAAAAAACAAAAAAAAAAACTTTGGTCCCACTTTATTTTAAGTGTCTTAACTACTATGTAGTGTACTAGCATTTCAATTAATCATTTGATACAATGCACAATTATTATTATTATACAATTATTGTGTACGTTTTTATATTGTACTTATATTTTAAAAAAATCTGCATGTAATTAATTTCTGCAATTACATTGTTGACCCTTCCTTTACACCTTAATCCACCCTTAAACCATCCCAAACCAGTCCCTAACCTTACCCATATCTCACCTCAACAGCAGAAAAAATTGATTTGCAATACAATAAGTAGTTAAGGACATCTAAAATAAAGTGTGACCGAACCTTTAAATTAATTTCTATTAGTAGCTATCCATACAAGACCATCAACTTATGTTTAACTTAAGTTCCTTTGTGATATATTGTAAATCAAAAACAAATTGTTTAGTAACGACAGCGCCTGTCATACTGCACAATATTTTTCATAATGGAATGCGGTCGATAAGTGAAACTTTGATAACACACGCACGTCTCCAAGATGTCTGTTAAAGAGCAGTTCATCTGGAAAACATCTGCTGTAAAAACATCTGATAAACATCTTAAAAAAGTCAGTTTCATTAACATCTTAAAACTGTTTGCTAAATGTATATTTAACATCTGATCTGACAGGAAACATCTTAGAGACATATTGCAGATGAGCAAACATTCTAAAAAAAATACATCTTGGGATGAAAACAGACACATCAAATAGACGTCTCAGAGATGTACGTGTGCCATCAGGGTGGTTACCTCCTCAGAAGACTTCAATATAGCGTCTTTTTGCCGCATTATGACGTCTCTAATATGTCTGCTAAAGAGCACTTCATCTGGAAAACATCTGTTGTGTACAAACATCTGATAAAAGTCTTAGAACAAGCAGTTATACACTCTAAATCATAAACATCTTAAAGATGTTTTCTAAATGTCTATTTAACATCTGACGGGAAACATCCAAGAGACATATTGCAGTATTGAAACATGTACATCTTGCAAATGTAAATGCAGACGTCTCCTTGATGTAGGCCTACATGTGCTAACAGTAGGCAACTGACTTGTTTGTAAAACTGCTGAAACGTAGGTACACCTGGTGTGTGTGGAAAAAATATAAATGTGTACATAGCCTACTTTATCCAATACTTATTCATACTTATTTTTCATCATCTTATCTCCCCAGAGCAGAAAACAATAAAAAAAAGCAACCTACAACATACAAACGACTTAATCTATAAATATAGGAATTAAAGAAGAAGTGTCAGATGTTATCTATTGTATCAAGGCATGTGCAATTTAAAACGTCTAAAAACACTTGTCTGCACCACATCAAAGGCAAAAAATGCCACAGCAACTAGTTTGTGCTGGGGAAACACTACTTCTACGTATAGCCCTGAAAAACAGGTCTTGTAAATGACCCAAACAAGAAACAATCATAGGAATGAAGTCAGAAGAGTACAAGGAGGAAGTTCTAATGTTTCACAAAAAGTCGTAAGAATTTCAAGTGCTGAAGAACCCGCTGATAATCTTTTGGCATCAAGTCATCTAACAAACAAGTTCTACAGACTACATTGCTTTCCAGTGATTTCATTTTCATAATCAATGATTTCAATCACACAGGCCGTTTCTTAACCATGTTTCTTCTAGATAAACAAGCACATTTTTTGCTCATGTATCTTAAATTTTAAAATATCTGCAAGTAAATTGTATAGTAAACAAATGAATATTTCTTGCAGTTTGCACAACTTTAAAAGAATAGAATATTTTTTAACCAATTCATTCCCTTTCAACTTGACATGACAGTTCCTCATATTAAACATTCATTATGTATGCGTTGCTTGGTGAAATAAAAATTCCTGCCTCCACCCGTCTTGAAAGACTGTATGGATGATTTGCTATTGCCCAGCTTCACTGCAGCCTTTACTTTTTCATCTGTCAAAACTATTTTTTGCCCCCCAAAAAGATATATTTTTATTTTTGAACTATTTGGCCGTATCTTATACTATATGTATCTGAGACAACTAGTCAAAATGCTTGTTTTAAATTTTCTAATTTACTACAAAATAGTTCAGCATGACGCTTGGGTAACTCTTTTACACTTTAACATACGAAAAATGTATTATTTGCATTAGGTATGTTGCTTTAATGACATAATGGCACAAACCTTGTGCTCTTCAAGGGAAGAAAGAACATTTGGAGTCGAATCAATGTCATAAATGAGAAATCATCACGACACACTAAACATCCCCTTCATCTCTTTTTATTTAAAAAATGCAAACAGGTTTCCGCCTTTTAGATATCTATATCAATGTGAACAAAGCTGTTAAAAATGTTTTCATAGTGCACAGTGTAACCTCTGTACAATTGTGGTGAAAGGGTAATTACAAAAGTTCATAATTTGTTCATCATTGGAGTCACTAGTTACACTAAGTACTGAAGGTGAAGGTAGTTAATTGGTCAGTCCTGTTGTTTCTCCTCCCTGTAATGATGATGCTATCCTCAGAGCCTCTTCCAGTGAAGTCTGTTCGTTGAGCTACAAGACAGAATACAACACCTATGTTCAATAATATATACATATGCCCAGCTATACAGTTAAAAATCAAGGTAAAAAATAGCATTGGAAAAATAAAAGCGAGTGAAACCAACAACCACGACTTTCAGACTCAATTTGTTTCCTTCAGCTCAACTGTCGTGATATCAGTCGCTTTGCCATAACAATTTGTCCCTTGTCAAAGTCATTCAGATCTTTATTCCTGCATCCAACACATTGATTACGAGAACTGATTGCTTTCTTACCATCTAATCCACCCAGACCTTAATATATAGCCTTGTTAGGAGATGATCAACAATATTCGCTTCACCTGTGACTGGTCATAATGTTTTGCCTCATCAGTGCATCTATGCTACCTTCAAAAATCAGATGAAGGAATCTCAGTAGTCAGGATGTGACAGCTTTTGGACGCAGTCTGTATGATTCTTAAAAATACTAGGGATCATAAACTTGCCAACTTTGTAAATGGTTACCAGACTTTGGATCCAAACACAACTAAAGGCTAATTCACACTGCACCGACAGACACGACCAGCGCCAACAGACACTTCATCGGGTTTTGCCAGATCAGTGTGTCGGCGTCTGTTGGCGCTGGTCGATTGTTTTCGCCAATTAAACATGTTCAATTGCCATTTGTCGGGTTGTGGAAAGTCTGAGAAGTGATGTACTAAAATCTGGTGATTGTCCACGTTGGGCGGTGTCTAAATTGTTGCTTGTTGCAAATGAAAATAATGTTTTAAAATTGGCTCAAAATATCGAACATGTCTGATATTCTCCGAATGGATGAAATCATAGTCTGAACCTAAAACATCATCGTCTGTGGCTATCATATGCGATTTTCTGTGAAATTGGTCAACTCCAACTGACTAAAATCTGCAGATTGGCTGTAACTTTCAGCAACTAGCATCAACTCCTCCAACTGTAAATCAGGCAAAACTCTGGGCAAAAGTCATGTGGTGTATTGCAGCCTCATTCTACCTGAACAGCAATCTGTGTGCCGTTAGAAGTAGCCAGAAGTGTAATTGGGTGTGCTGATAACCCATCCTGTATGTTCCTGCAAGATGTTAAATCTGGCATCATAATAGTCATCTGAAGAAAACAGAAAAAAAAAATACATAAAAATATTTCCTATTTTCACGTTTTATTCAACAACATAAAAATACATCAGCAATGTCCCCTTGTGATTTTTTTTAAAGCTTTTACTTGTCTTGAAAAATGCGGTTGCTAACAAGTGGCTAAATGGGACCACAAAGGTTGTAGGGGACATTAAACATCATCAGTCGAACAGTTAAAACGTTTTTTTTAAGGCGAGACACGGCAGGCAAAAACATTGTTGTTTTTTTACTGGTCAATTTTGAGATTTTTGGATATTTGTCTTCAATAACATGTCTTCTTTCAGACTTGTGGTGAAAAAAAGTCCGAAATACACATTTAGGTCTTTATTTTATTACACTTTGTCTGTTTGCGTCTGTAGATTTCTCATAAATTCAACAAAAGTTTGCGTTCTTAATCAACATGCTGCTCCGCGATCGCTGCCGGCACCCTGTCATCACATGCACCGTTAGGAAGCTCTCTCTCTCTTCTGTACAATCCTGTCGGATCCAAATAGGGTCATTTCCTTTTTATCAGCAACCAATCGTGAAAGTAAAAGGGCTGAATGCGCAATCTCATTGGCTGATGATAAATCTTTAAAGCCCGTTTTCTCAAAATGACCTTTCTCTCATACTCCAAGTAGCACCTATATACACCAAACTTTCCAGTCTTGTACCTAGTTATATTATGAAGACATTTACAGAGGGATTTGTAAATATATTATTCCTAGCCTGATTTATATAACATTTTATTCCAAAAAAACATGGCGAAAATCTTTTTTTTAAGGCTATTGACAGTATTTTCTGATATACAGGATAACAAAAGTAGATATCCATAAATCCCCCTGGAATTTTTTTCCCATCTAATATGTGAACACAATGAAAAACTAATTTTTAACCTGGCTTTATCCAATACTCAGATTTAGTTTTTTTAAATATATGCAAATTAGCGCATATTTAATTAGATATTGCCTAATTTGCATATTTAAACATTAAATTACAGAAAACTTGTAATACATTTTTTTCTCATCTTAATGTAGGTAATCAACTGGGAAAGTTTCATGGTGATATCTAGTTAAAAATTGTACCCTATTCACCTGTAGTGTCTCGCCTTAAATAAAGACTGAAATAATTGTCGGAAGCTTAGTGAAGTCATGTGACCATGGTGTAGTTCGTTTATAGCCTATGTTTTGCTTTTGACTTCTCGCGATTGTTTTTACGCTTCAAGCCGTGTTCATTTGTGAACATATAATTTTTGTTGGTCACAGAGCTTATTTTCTGCGATAATCCAAAAGCCAATGGAAAACAAATCCTACGGGGTTTTTGTCGATGGAACCAGAGTGATGCTAACTTCCAGGTTGGCCTGGGTAACTCTCGCCAAAATTGAACCTAGGCTACGAGATCGACTACTTTTGACTGACTAAATTCCAGCCACCGGAAACACTAACTGATAAAGTGAGTCGTACAAAACCTTTCTTTTTAGTAAACTTTGTGTACACAAACAATGTAGTCGATGCTCAAGTTCATGTGTAGAGCCCCTGGTGATACTTCGAGCACAGTTTCATGTTGTGTCGAGCCTTCTTAGTGTTTTAAAAATAGCGATTTTGAGTCGCTAGCGCTATCATAGAAGTGCCCCACGCACTCCCATTCAAAAGGCATTTTGACCTAAAACGAAAATACGGTCAATCTTAAAAGTGGCGTTTCCATTCTAATTATGCTTTTACATGAAAGTTTGGCTCGGGTAGATTAACAAACAGAGCCTAGGTTCAATTTTGGCGAGAGTTACCCTTTAAAAAAAACCATCACTGCAGCACTCTTTATGCACACAGATCAGCATTAGGCAGAATAGTCTTGTGATAATTAGGAAATAACCTTTTATGTGTTTGCTGGAAATGAAAACCACACACATGAAAGATCTTGGTTCTCAAATTTACAACACCCAAAAATCCTACACACCTGTCCTTCAGTCCCGTCCTCTGAGACCATAGTCACTGAATGAGCCTCCGCTGAAGACAGCAAAGACTCAGTGGGTGGGAAGGTGATCATACTGCCATCTTGTGTTACCATTGTGATCGTATTTCCAATACCCTGTTAAAATCACAGGCATAAACAAAACAAAAATATTGAATATATTCATTTTTATGATTCATTCATTAATTTACGAAGCCCTTGCAGTTCCTTTATAAACCCTAGTTTGGGAAACCTTGACATATTGTAATGTTCCATGCACTTTATGTTGGTTATAACGACAAAAATGGAATACATTTTCTTTCTCTTTTAATTTTTTTATATGAATATGGTACAAGATTATCCTATTCAAATCAATGTGATAAACGAGTTAGGTCAAAAGTAATCTAAATGCAATCAAAAAGTAGTTAGATTATATTATCTAAAATGTGTAATAGATTACGATTATATAATAGATCACTAAATACAATTTTCATAATGTAATTTGTATTCAGTAATGGACGACAATTTGTCAGTAATTTACCCAACAATGATGGCAGCACAGAAATTAATGAACACTGCCAAGTTTTAGGACAAGGTCTGAAAAGTCACCTGACCAAATTTGCAGTCAAGTCTCTAGAGCACACCAACAGTTCAAATGACCAAGCACATTTTAGCTTACAGTATAAGAACCATGGACTTTTTTCTATGCTGTTAAACAAAAGCGTAATCAAAAAAGACTCAACATAAAAACATGTAGATCATCTGAGAAACTTTAGATGCAAACCTGTGATGCTCCATCTTGTGTGATAAAAGTCACATGCTGTTGTTCCGTGACATCAGAGACTTCAGAAGCCATTTCAGGACAAGTGTCTTCACACTTCACAGGGCTGACACTCATGGAGGGGTCATCTATAGCCTCTAAATGCAAAAAAAAACCAGCCCAGTTCCACTCATGAAACATCATCAAAATCTGGTATGATTTTATGATATATTAGATATGTTTTAAAACCAACCTGAAGGGGGTTCAAAATAGCCCTCCGACTCCTCTTCTATAGGCTCAGAGTCATTGTGTGCTGTGCGTTTGTGCATGACTAGTGTGGAAATCTGCTTGTACGTCTTTCCACAGTGGTTGCACTTGTAGGGTTTACAGGGAGTGTGCACTACATTATGTTTGTATAGACTCGAGTACTCGGTGAATCGCTTGTCACATCCAGGAACCGTGCAAACATACGGCCTCTCTCCTGCATGTTAAAAAAGGACACTGGTTATTTCAGATATTTCACAGGAGTTGCATTCACAGTTACAGTACAGGTCAAAAGTTTGGAAACATTACTATTTTTAATGTTTTTGAAATAAGTTTCTTCTGCTCATCAAGCCTGCATTTATTTGATCAAAAATACAGAATTTTTTTTTTTTATATTGTGATATATTATTACAATTTAAAATAATTGGTTTTCAATTTATTATACTTTAAATTATCATTTATTTCTGTGATGCAAAGCTGAATTTTCAGGATCATTACTCCAGTCTATCACATGATCCTTTAGAAATCATTCTAATATGATGATTCATTATCAAAGTTGGAAACAGTTCTGCTGCTTATTTTTTTTTCATAACCTGTGATACTTTTTTAGGATACTTTGATGAATAAAAAAAAAAAGCAATTTTTTAAAAAATAGAAATCTTTTTTTGTAACAACAATATACACTACTGGTCAGTAATTTGGGGTCAGTAATTTTTTTTCTTTCTTTTTTTTGAAATAAATCAATAATTTTATTCAGCAAGGATGTGTTAAATTGATAAAAAGTGGTAGTAAAGAAGATTTATATTATTAGAAAATATTTTTTTATTTTGAATAAATGCAGTTCTTTTTAACCTTTTATTCATCAAATATATTAGGCAGCAGAACTGTTTCCAACACTCATAATAAATCAGAATATTAGATTGATTTCTAAAGGATCATGTGACAGACTGGATGTCACATGTGACACTGAAGAGTGGAGTAATGATGCTGAAAATTCAGCTTTGCATCACAGGAATAAATTATTTTTTAAAGTATATTCAAATAGAAAACTTATTTTAAGTTGTAATAATATTTCACAATATTTTTTCTGTATTTTTGATCAAATAAACGCAGCCTTGATAAGCATTAGAGACTTCGTTCAAAAATATAAAAAAACGTAATGTTTCCAAACTTTTGACCTGTACTGTACATTAGGTTAGATTACATATTATAAACAAATAGTCCACCCAAAATTACAGTTTTGTCACTATTTACTTACTCTCGTGTCATTCCAAAAACCACTGAGACACTTCTTACTATATTGGTAACACTTTACAATAAGAGCCCATCAGTTAACAGTAGTTAATGCATTAACTAACATTGACAATGAGCAATACATTTATTATGATATTTATTAGTCTTCATTAACATTAGTTAATAAAATACAAATGTTCATTGTTAGTTCATGCAAGCTCAGGTCCATTAAATAATATAAACAAATACATTTTTTGAGCATAATAACCTATTAGTAATAGTTGAAATCAACATTAACTAAGATTAATAAATGCTTTAGAAGTATTTTTGTTACACTTTATTATAAGGTGGTGTTGTTACAGTGTAATTACACAAATGAGTACAGCGTAATATTACTTAATTACATGTAAATACTACAGGGTTATGGTTAGGTTTAGGGTTATTTATTTGTAATTATGCATCATTTACTTTTATTACTATTGTAAGTACATTACCTTACCTTATTGTAAGGTTTTACCAAAATATATATTTTTTTTATGTTCCGCAGAAGAAACAAAGTCATACATGTTTTGAATGACATGAGGGTGAGTAGCCTAAATTTTGGCTGAACTATCATTTTAATTAGGGCTGCACGATATGAGGAAAAGCTGCGATGTGCGATAACATTGTTTAATATTGCGACGACAATATGACTTGCGATAAATATTCAAATGTGAATGTTAGCTGTACTGTTCCCACGACTTAGTGCTTTAATAGGTTCTTTGCATGATAGGTCAAACGTTTATTACCTGCCTGGTTCAGATTACACGATTTTAGCGCGATTTTGGCACGATCCGTTTGACCTATGGGTGTCGTGGGGATTCGTAAACGACAACGGGCGTCGGGACGCAAGATTCGATTGTTTCATCTCGTATAGTCAGTGTGTCTGGGCGACAACCTACGGCGCGTCTGAGAAAGACTAGCATGTTTAATTTTTTAACAGTCCTCCACGGGTTGAGTATGTGAGCGAGAGTGAGTGTGCGCGAGTGAGTGAGAGCGCGAGCAACAGTGAGTGTGTGTGTGCGCCAGTGAGCGAGTGTGTGTGAGTGTGCGCGCGAGTGAGTGAGCGCGAGTGTGTGAGGGACAGAGTGTGTGTGTGTGTGTGCGTGCGAGTGAATGTGTGCGTGTGATGGCACGCGATGACTGGTCGGAAAGCAACGTGTAGTCTGACATGTTTCTTGTCCACCACACGACAAGATTTTAGGAGTCAAAATCGTGTAATCTGACACCGTGACTATCATAACAGACACAAAAATCTTGTAATCTGAACCAGGCATTATTCATCGTGTCAGGCTGTCTGTTGCGATGTGTTCATCGCGCGAGTTCATATCGCGATGACGATGAAAATTCGATGTATCGTTCAGCCCTAATTTTAATACAATGAAAGGGAATGAGGACTGGAGTTAACAAGCTCCAAAATGACAAGAAGCACCATGAAAGTGGCCATGCTCTATACTCAAAGTCTTCTGAATTCATACAATAGCTTTGTTTGAGAACCAGCTTAACAATAACAACTTGACATCTGACCAGATCAGCACATCACTCAAAATTCCTCCTTTAGAGTTCCACGTAAGAAAGAAAGTCATACAGGTCTGGAACGAGTAAAAGGATGTCCATTTTAATTTCTAGGTGAACAACCCCTTTAAGGCTAAAAAGCAGCATACCTGTATGGATCCGTATGTGGTTCTTGTAATTTGTTGCGCTGGCAAAGGCCCGATTACAGCCTGGTTCTGGGCAGTGATACGGTTTCTCTCCTGTGTGTGTGCGAACATGGACCTTACAGATGTTTGAGGTAGTGAAGGATCGTCCACAGCCCGGGAAAGGACATAAAAATGGCTTCTCTCCTTAAAAGAACAGAGGTCATTGGTAGGAGCAGAAGTAATGTGGTGGTACCGTGTTATCACATTGGTAATAAGGCTGCTAATATGACAACTCTCCATATCGTCGCAGTTGGGCAGAAACCTTGTATGTCCAAAAACGCTACTTAGTTTTCAGGAAATGGAAAAAAACACCATATTTTAAAAATAATTAAACACCACACGGTCAAAGTTGATATTGTGGCTTTATATGTCGTTGTATTATTAACATTTTACCAAAATCAAGCTCAAATGGAGTTTAAGATTTTTGACCAGCAAATTTCAGACATGTGAAGCAGTCATACGTTTTCATCAACTTACAGGTTATAAAGTTAAGTTTTTTTCTGTCATTTGGCCAAAATCCCATGTTATTAAAGAGGAAGTGCTTCGCACAGGCCATTTAAGGCAGTGTTGTTGGCTATGACTCGACAAAAAATGCTAGACTCTTCTCCACTCCTCAAATACATAAAACATTAGCCTTTATATAAAGTGTTTCTTGAGTAAAGAAAACTCTGAAATTATTCAAAGAACCAGTTCAATTGGTTCTTGCATCGCAAACAAGCAGAAACGGTCCAAACTGCGTACAACAGTTGTTTATGAGGTTTAACTGACAGTTTGAGGAGCCAATGGAGTTACAGGGTTTAGTCGAAAGCTGTTTTTAATACTTTCCATTGGTTAGATATTTTGCAAAACCCAATAGTAATAATTTATAAAAATTACGAAAAATAGAGATACGAGGTTTCCGCCCGAGAGCAACTATTATGAAACATCGATTTTATTCTTGTACAGTTCTTATGCATGCAGCTTTTTGTCTACTATTCAATACCATGGTATTTTTAAGACAGTACTGTGTGATAACTACATTCATATTCAGATAATATAATGAATCCAATAATCCAAGGAATAGATGGAAGAAGGCAAAGAAAGTACCTGTGTGAATTCTGGTGTGCTTTTGAAGGTCCCCTGAGGTCTTGAAAGATTTTTTACAGTCCAACTCCTGACAGCGGTAAGGTTTTTCTCCAGTGTGTGTCCTGATGTGACTTTTCAAACCATAACCTTATAGAAAAAGAATGACAAGGGATGAATATAACACAGCAAATACGTCAGAAATACACAACTACTCAAAAGTTGGGGGTCGGTAAGATTATTTTTTTAATACATTTATGTGATTGAAAATGCAGTAAGTTTAATTTTGTGAACAAATTATTACAATTTAAAGGTGCATGCCTTTTGCGGAGGAACATTGTTTGGTTGTGCTTCGGCTCTGCGTGACTGTGCGGATGAATATGGTTCTCCTGCTGCTCATAAAACATTCACTACTAGGCTTAAGAGATATAACCAGTTTAGATGGAAAGGATCTCAAGCTGACTAGCTGAAGATGTTACTGTAGCTTAACCCATTAACAGACACAGTGCTTCCTTGAAAATAAATTCCAGCACAGCGCCTCAACAGCCATAATGAAATGACCCTTCACAATAGATAGTGCTTTATAATGAACTCTGTTAGAGAGCTGCATATGACAATGTATCCGTTCAATAAAATACCTTACTAACCCACTGAGTAATAAAAACACCATCTTCGCATCACTTTTACAACATTTCAAATCCCTCAGTTCTCGCCATCTCTGAAGAGCCAAGCCGATGTTGATTCTTGTTTTATTACGAGCTGTCGCGTTTTCTTTATGCCAGCACTCTCCTTAGTTTGGCGTTTGTTTAAAATGGGAGATTCCCCGGAGGTTTGAGATTTCTCACTCATTGTGACGACTAACTTATGCCACTCGCACACCATACAGGCATCAAAGCAGCCAGAACAACTTTTCTCTATTCACGGATATGACGAGACGCGCATGGTCAAGTGACATATGGACTCCGCTAGGTCTAAAATATAAACACTTAAAATAGACTAACCATAGTTAATAAGTAAGACAAAAACACATGTATTGACTCTTTTACATTTTGAACTAAAAAAAAGTTAGTGTACCTTTAAAATAACTGGTTTCTATTGTAATTATATCTTAAAATGTAATTTATTCCTGTGATCAAAGCTGAATTTTCAGCATCATTACTCCAGTCTTCAGTGTCACATGATCCTTCAGAAATCATTCTAATATGATGATTTGCTGCTCAAGTAACATTTATTATTATCAAATGTTGAAAAAGAGACTAATCAGGATTTTTTGATTAATAAAAAGGTTTTCCTTTTAGATACAAATATTTTTAACTGTTTTTCAATTTAATGCATCCTTGCTGAATAGGACACAAAAAACCCTGCTGAGGTGACAAATTGACAAACTGTTACCTGTTGCAAACTTTTTCCCACAGCCAGGTATGTCACAACAGTACGGCTTGTCACCTGTATGCGCCCTTTCATGTACCTGATAAAACAAAACACGAGAAAATAATCATAATGCATTACATTTGTAATGCTGTCTATGGTGAATTACTTTTATTTAACAAGCTGATAAGCTCAAATGCACAAGCCATAATAACCTTAAGATGATTTGCAGTGGTGTAAAGCTTTCCACATCCGTCGTAATTACACCGAAAACATTTCTCCCCAGGCTGCTGCACACTACGCCGGATTTCTTGACCCTGAAGTACGATCTAGAGGGAGGGAGGATAAACATTTCTGAGCATCTCCTAGTTTGACTATTGATATTTTTATTTTGCATGGATATTGTATTCTAACCTGCATCTCCACAACACCGTGAGGATCATTAGTGATCAGCTCAGAGTTTGTGTACGAGTCCATTTCCTCAATCTGCAGGAAAGAATTCAAGAGTGATCATTACACTCTACAAAAATTATTTTCTTACCAATTTTGACAAATGATTAGCTAAAAAAAATATTTACAATATGTAACAACGTCACCTAATTGGGTTAGGGTTAGGCTTATAGGCTTATATCACCAGCAAAGTCATGGTAAATACATTGTGAGTGTCTTTGCATTAGCCCTAGTCATCTTTAAAGGGTACCTTGGTTGTGTACTGCTCCAAAGCATTGATTGTTTCTTGGTCAATGGATGAATCTGTCTGCAAATCTGCTACTGTGCCATTAGTCTGGATGGCCAGAATGGTGTTCGGCTGAGACACCTGAACAGCATGATGGATATAAGCGGTAGACCCGTCCTCTAACTGCACCGCCTGCAAGGTACTGGGGTCATATGTATCTGAAAATGCATTAATGACAAAAAACATAAATAAAAAAATTATAATAAAAAACATATATATATAAAGCATGTACATGTACATGTATGTGAAAAAAAGGTTCAGTGGGGTTCTTGACTCAACTTTAAAGAACCCTTTATGCCAGAAAGGTTCTTTATAAGGAGAAATGGTCTTAAATGATGCATAATATTTTTGCATATTATGAGAAAATTTGTTTTGTTTTTTGACCTTTGATGCATGGAGAGCTCCAAAACAAATTAGGAACCTTTAAAATAGCATAATGGGGGCAATTTAAGGTTCTATATAGAACTTTTTCTTTTAAGGCGAGACACGGCAGGCAAAAACATCGTTTATCTTTTTTTACTGGTCAATTTTGAGATTTTTGGATATTTGTCTTCAATAACATGTCTTCTTTCAGACGTGTGGTGAAAAAAAGTCTGAAATACACATTTAGGTCTTTATTTTATTACACTTTGTCTGTTTGCATCTGTAGATTTCTCATAAATTCAACAAAAGTTTGCATTCTTAATCAACATGCTGCTCCGCGATCGCTGCCGGCACCCTGTCATCACATGCACTGTTAGGAAGCTCTCTCTCTCCTCTACAATCCTGTTCGGATCCAAATATGGTCATTTCCTTTTTATCAGCGACCAATCGTGAAAGTAAAAGGGCTGAATGCGCAATCTCATTGGCTGATGATAAATCTTTAGCCCGTTTTCTCAAAATGACCTTTCTCTCGTACTCCAAGTCCGAAATCTCCACTTCAGTAGCACCTATATACACCAAACGTTCCAGTCTTGTACCTAGTTATACTATGAAGACATTTACTGAGGGATTTGTAAATATATTATTCCTAGCCTGATTTATATAACATTTTATTCCAAAAAACATGGCGAAAATAATTTTTTTAAGGCTATTGACCGTATTTTCTGATTTACAGGATAACAAAAGTAGATATCCATAAATCCCCCTGGAATTTTTTTCCCATCTAATATGTGAACACAATGAAAAAATAATTTTTAACCTGGCTTTATCCAATACTCAGATTTCGTTTTTTAAAATATATGCAAATTAACGCATATTTAATTAGATATTCCCTAATTTGCATATTTAAACATTAAATTACAGAAAATTTGTAATACATTTTTTTCTCATCTTAATGTAGGTAATCAACTGGGAAAGGTTCATGGTGATATCTGCTAGTTAAAAATTTTACCCTATTCACCTGTAGTGTCTCGCCTTAAGAGTGCAACAAGAACGGGAGTAAATGAAAAACCTTTCGTGGTGTGGTGGATGTAAGCAGTAGTTCCATCTTCCAACTGCACAGTCTGAGCATCTTCCAGTCGTAAGCTTTCGTTACCAACAACATCACATACAGACGCGCTTGTCCAGTTATTTGGCTCATCTAGTGAGCATATAATATGGGAAATTAAAAAAGAAACATTATTTGCATATTAACATCGTAAGCCCGTACATAAAATAATAAAAGCTAGATCCCTTCCAATGAAACTAACATGAAGATTTGCAGCATAACAAACAGGGAAGTACCTGCTTTTGGAACAGAAATGTGTTGCACATAAGCGGAGGATCCATCTTCTAACTGGATCATCTGTCCTTCAACTATATTGCTGTCTGGGGAAAACAACCAGCACTCAGTTAATACATCACTCAAAAAAAATGTAAAATAAAATACCATGTCAACTGTGAATAAATATGAGATTTTAAAAAAGAAAAGTTAAACTTTAATGGTAGTCATTTACGGGAAAGTAAAAACATGCACAACATTGATTTGTTTATAAAAAAAAAAAGAGAAATACAGAGTTATAGATTGCAGATGCTTTCTTGATCACTTTCAATAAACTGTTTATTTGAGAAGATTTATTTGTTATATATTCACTGATGATCCAAAACATTATAACCAGTCACAGGTGAAGTGAATATTGTTGATCATCTCCTAACAAGGCTATATATTAAATTCTGGATGGATTAGATGATAAGCAAACACCATGTTGAATCTATGCCACAAAGAATAAAGGCAGTTCTGAAGGTAAAAGGGGTTCCAACCCGGTACTAGCAAGGTGTATATATATATATATATATATATATATATATATATATATATATATATATATACACACTAAGTAAAAAATCAAAACAAATATTTTTAAGGTCCTGTAGGTTAACTAATTGAAAAGGTCATAGGTTTGATTCCCAGGGAACACATTACTGTTCAAAACGCATACAAGCAAATGTTTGATAGAAAATGTAGAAAGAATGTGCTTAAAGGGATACTCCACTTTTTTTGGAAATAGGCTCATTTTACAACTCTCCCAGAGTTAAAGAGTTGAGTTTTACCGTTTTCGAATCCATTCAGCCAATCTCCGGGTCTGGCAGTACCACTTTTAGCATAGCTTAGCATAGATCATTGAATCGGACAGGACCATTAGCATCTCTCTCAAAAAAATGACAGGCGTAATGATATGACGCAGCGCCTGAAAATAGTCCCCAGCTCGGTAACTTCCACCGTGACCGGGACTAAGTTTGTCTAACCTATTAGACCTATTTTCAGGCGCTGCGCCATATCATTACGCCTGCTGGACTCATGGTATGGCAGCAAAGTTTCTTGATTATTACGCAGGAATGAGAGTATAGTTCCTAGCCATATCAGCCTAGAAAATCGCAACTTTACATTTTCCGTCGGTCTTAGTACACGATGTAACTACAGAAGAGTCAAGTTTTAAATAGGAAAAATATCGAAACTCTTTGGTCATTTTTTTGAGAGAGATGCTAATGGTCTTGTTCAGATTCAATGATCTATGCTAAGCTATGCTAAAAGTGGTACCGCCAGACCCGGAGATCGGCTGAATGGATTCGAAAACGGTAAAACTCAACTATTTAACTCTGGGGGAGTTGTAAAATGAGCCTATTTCCAAAAAAAGTGGAGTATCCCTTTAATAATAACCAAAATAATAATAATAATAATAATAATAATAATAATGAAATAACCATCAAATTTGCTAATGAATATGCTAATGTGTTTCTTATAGAAGGTGATGCTAAGCTTTACATCTCAAAAGCGTCTCAGATGAACAATGTTTGTGCTCAGAACTCGTAATAGACATACCTTGAGGGTTGTGAGGTATATATGCAGTGGAGCCATCTGATAAAGTCACAGCCTGCAAACTGACTGTGTCCATGCTCTGATCACCATCTGAACAATTAACAAATAGATCATGATGACTGTAATATGGAGAACACTGCCGTTCAAATGTCTCTTATGCTGACCAAGGCTGTATTTATTTGATAAAAAATACAGTGAAAAATTGTTACAGTTTTAAATAACCTCATTTCTAATTTAATATATTTTAAAATCTACGTTGTAAAGATGCAAAGTTGAACTTTCAGCATCATTACTCCAGTCTTCAGTATCCCATGATCCTTCAGAAATCATTATAATATGCTGATTTGCTGCTCAAGAAACATTTCTTATTATTAACAATATTGAAAACAGTTGTGCAACTTAATATTTTCGTGGAAACGTCATCGACACATTTTTTCTAGGACCCTTTGGTGAAAAGAACATTTAAAACAACAGCATTTGTTTAAAATATATATATTTTTATAACAATAGAAAGTCTTCACTGTCACTTTTGATCAATTTAATGCATCCTTGCTGAACAATAGTATTAGCCTAATTTCTTTCGGGTAAAAAATGCACAGCTTTCCCTTTAATAAAAGGTCAATGTCTGAAAAGAGTTCATTTATAAAGTGTGCAGCCCTGACCTGAAATCCCCACAGCCTCAGTTAAGCAGAGTGTGACCTCCTGAGCATCACCTTCATGCTGGAAATCTGCTGACTGATTTATCTGAGCCAGCAGCATTATAACCTAGGAGAAAATCAAATGTTAGGAACACAATATAACTATATAATCACATTTAGTAAGAGTTCTGACCAAGTGATGGTCTCAGATTGTATAAATGGTTGATTGTTTGACTAAATATGGTTATAAAATATTTAAAAAATATTAATGTACCACTGAAAAAACATGGTGCATGTCCAAAAAAACATAGTGATAGTTTGTTTAAGGGTACAGAAGGCTGATTGCACTAAACTTTTACAAAACAGTGACATGTTTTGTTTTCCCTCAGTTGTAATGTCAAACTAAATGGAAACCCATTATTAAAATTTTATGATTTAGTTTAAGAAGACAACAAACTTTATCTATCTGATAGAATGTTACAAGGGTTTACAAGATAAATTTAGAATATATTATAACAATACCCTAACAATACCCTAACCCTAACCTAACCCTAACAATATATAACAATAAATTCTAACATTACAATACAAAAAAAACTATTTTAATGGCCGTTTTCCCCTTAAACATACAGCTACATACAGGTCAACATGGGAATAAAACACAACGCTCCATCATGATATTTCTAGTTTTAGGGTGCTTTGCATATATCTCGAGCCCCGCTGAAGACAAACTCGATTTGAAGGATCCTTGAAAGGCCGCCTTCGTTTCGCGTCCTTCATTCGGCTCGTTTTGAAGGATGCAGAGTGTAGTCTTACAGTCCTTCAACCACCCACAAACATTAGCATACATTCCACTTCACGAAAAATAAACTGACAGAAAATGAGTCCTTGAGCTTGTATGAGATCATTATAAGACAAAATATAATGTTTTCGGAGATGAAGGCATACATGTTTTCTTTTTGTTTTGGTGTAAATTAATCACTAAACTAACCGCATACTACTGGGAGACTACAGACGGTTGCCATTCACTGTATTGCTTAAATAGAAAGTCAGTTACATACTCATTTTTAATACAAAGTATTTTTTATAGAATTAAGTTTTAATTTTGGAAAAGATTTTAAGTTACTCATACTTGAGTTGGAAAAGATACTCCAATTTTATTCAGAGGGCCAAACTTAGCAAAAATAGGCATTTGGTGCAGTTGCTGATATTTATATGGCCAAAAAGTAAGATGAATGAGTGTAATGAAAATCTTTATAACAATATAACAGACTACTTACATAAAATGCATATAAATGTAATTTGTCATTCTATTTCTCCCAATAATATATGCTATTTAAATGCTTATAGTTTTGTGTAGTGTTGCAATGCAATACAATGATGTTTGAGAGATGAACAAATAAGCATTCTTCAAAAGTCTGATGAATAATATTTGATACTCACAAATTTTAAAAACATATGCATTGACGATCAAGCAAACCTAAGTTGCTTCAGTCCAGTAAGTGTTCATCTTGAAATATTTTTAACAATATAAACGTTTACTTCATAGAAATCGTCACTGCAAAAAAAGACACGTGAACCAACCTGAAGGGGGACAGTTTTTACACTTAGGCTAGGCCTTTTACTTGCTAAAAGAAAAAGTATCAGAATTCAGATTTTTTGAAAGCCATGTCTATCAAATATGATAAAGTAGACTTTATAAGGATTCAGATGATATCAGTTTTGTAATTAAACATTCATTAACACGATCACAAAATACTATAACCAGACGTGTGAAGCTTTACTTCCTATTCTCCAAAAAGCTTTTGTCCTTCAAATGTGTAAGTTAGTGTTTTCTAGTCACCTCAGGAGTGCTGCACGTGCTATTGAGTCACTCCTGTTGCTTCTATCATTTGTTAATATAAATAAATGCATTAATTAGTGTTAATCCACCCTAAGCATACACATCCTTAACGCTTGAAAACATTGACACGTGACATAATGGGATGTGAACTCAAAGTAGCTGTTAACCTGTAATATCTAGTGTCAGGAAGATGTAAACAAGCCGTGCGACACTTACAGTCGATCGCTTTCAGTACAGTGTTTCTAAACATGCTTTATTACTGCAGCTGATGCGGATCTGATTTGCAGTAGCTATGTAGTGCATATCGCCTGATCTATAACATTCATAGCAGATGTGTTTGGTGTTTCAGACACTCACCTCTCTGAAGAACACAAATCTACCAGATATACGGCAAACCGGATCAAATTAGGCCTATATGTATAATATTTCCATATATCAAGGTCCCTAACATCGGGAAATACAACGGTGTGTTTTGAATTGGTATATTTCTTCTGTGGTTTTGATGTCACAGAACACAGTGAAGAGGTTTATTCTGCCCCCTGCTGTTCAGGAGCGATACGCTCTACCAGTTAAAGGGACAGTTCACCCAAAAAATGTCCTCGCTGCAGCCTGTATCGCGGTGACGTACTTGATTAATCAAATACATAGTTGATGTTCGACGCGCATGCGCGGAATAGCATGTTTTTAACACGCATGTATTAATCTCGTATTTAATGTCATTTAAACTGTAATAAATAGATACAAATGGTTGTTTCGTTAGACACTATAGCTATAGAGTATTTCACCTTTATTTAAGTCAAGTCAAGTCAAGTCATCTTCATTTATATAGCGCTTTTAACCATGTAGATTGTTTCAAAGCAGCTTTACAGAGATAAACGTATAATTTAAGGTAACAGAGATTGTTTTGGCTTTGTAGCGGTTCTTTAATAAAGTTATTTTCCAGCTAAAGTTAGTTTTGATTGATTCGCTTCCGTCGCAACGATCATTTGTTATTAAATTAGGGGCCGCTAAGACGACACCATTCTCTCTACACAGACTTTAAACGTGAACCTGTGATAAACGCTGATGGCGTGCACATGCGCATTAAGAATTGGTTCTATAGTTATGTGCGTTTGAATGTATGTGCGCAGGTTTGTAATTCCCTACAAACCAAGCCTAAACAAAGTACTGGTCTTTCCTTATAAATTTTGATACAGAATTTTATTTTATTTTGTCACTTCGGGGTAAGTACGCGAAACGAATTTAAGCAACGAGGGTATAGTGTTTTGAATGATCTATAATAACCTATGTATTATCATTTGTTTAATTCGTTTAATTTGGTCCTTTATGAATATAAATAGACTGAAAATATGTATAATATTGTCTTTATTTTTATTTTTATAGTCTTCTTTGTTATTTGTTTAATATTTCTGTAATGTAGCATTTATTCGTTCATGAATTTCTCTCTCACTCGCTGTGCTAGCCCACATGACAGATTATAAGAGTTATACTAGAATATGTGGGACATCTTTTTTTATACCATAAGATATTTAATAAATGAAGATGATATTATATAAAAAAATATCTTGTGTCTGGTTAAAACATCCCAATGTCCAACAAATTCACAAATTGTTGGGGACAATGTCAGGTAATAATATTAATAGCATACAATGAAAACAATTATATTTTATGCATATGAAATCCCTAGAGATAGATCAACGTTCTAATGAATAAAGACATTTTATATATTCATATAGCGTTGAATGCTCTACAAATAATTATTATAAGTTGATAAAAAACTATATAGCTTATGGATGAGGCGTGCCGTGTTATTAGTCATGTAAACCGCTCTTTTCTTTAATCTTAATTGGGTCATTTTTATTGATGAGAATGTGTATCTTAGCTATTAGAAGGATATAAAAATCGATATACACAAAATGGAATGGCATTACATACATGGGAAATTACATGACGGATAAAAAAACAGACAAAAAGAGAGCTAGGTTTTAAACTCAACTAACTCCGTCAGAGTGGATATCCTAATAGTTAGGCTATTGCAACTTCTGCATATCTATCATGTTACAGTGCTTTGTGTAAACTTATGGATTACATTAATACTATTATGGATGATAATAGCACTAATTTGGGCATGTCGTTGGAGATAAAATATAGGCTACAAAATCTCTGAAGCTGCCAGTAAGGAGAGAAACATGTTATGGTCCATAATGTAAAAGCTTTAATGTTTAAATTCATCCACTATAGCCATTATAATGGAATATGTCATACAGATTTTATAAAATAATATAATTTGTGGATAATGTAATAGGTAAAACGCCCGAGCGTTTTTAAACTGTCATGACGTAATCAAAACCTACTAAAGCGCATGCGTGTTGAAACGTCAACTATACGTATTTGATATCAATGACGTCATCGCGCTACTTCTTGGAGAAATGTAAAGACTGTCATTATTTACTCTCCCTCATGTTGTTCAAAACCCGTAAGACTTTCCTTCATCTTCGGAACACAAATGAAGATCTTTTTGATGAAATCTGAGAGCTTTCTGTCCCTCCATTGACAGCTACGCAACTACCACTTTGACGCTTCAAAAAGTAAAAAAAAAAGATATTGTAAAACTAATCCATATGATTTGAGCAGTTTAGTCAAGAGACACGATCATTTATATGATGACCAGATTTAATTTAGGCTTTTTTTCACATATAAACAATCAAGTCACACATTAGTTGTGGAAATGACTGTATATTTACTTTATGTATTTTTCTCAATATATATTTCTCAATCATATTTTCAAACAAGTGCTCTTGGTAAAAAAAAATGTGAATAAAAAAAACCTAGATTTTCAAGACAAATTAAGGGGCTGTTACACGACTCCGTTTTTAACTAAAACCGTAAAACTTTTTATGCGTTTTGGGTGCCTGAATACGCAAAGGTTTGAAACCGGGTTTCAAAGTGCACATTTTTGGAAACGGTCTCCGTGTAAACAACAAAAATGTGAATCTGTGAAACCGATGACGTGATGCACATGCGTATTAAGTGTTCAGTCTGTAGTGTTTCATCGCCATCTAATGGCCTGGCAGCAGAATACAGCTTTCACGGTTTTCGTGGATCCGTGCGAATGGGGATCATTTTAATAATAATAATTAATTACATTTATATAGCGCTTTTCTCTGCACTCAAAGCGCTTTACAGTGAAGGGGGAATCTCCTCAACCACCACCAATGTGCAGCATCACCTGGATGATGCAACGGCAGCCATATTGTGCCAGAACGCCCACCACACACCAGCTTACTGGTGGAGAGGAGACAGTGATGAAGCCAATCAGTATATGGGGATGATTAGGAGGCCATGATGGACAGAGGCCAATGGGCAAATTTGGCCAGGATGTCGGGGTTACACCCCTACTCTTTCAAAAGACATCCTGGGATTTTAAATGACCACAGAGAGTCAGGACCTCGGTTTAAAGGTGAACTAAGTAACTTTTTTTACCTTAACTGAACAGCTTCGGAGTCATTGGAATGGTTATATTACTTATTTCGGGTTGAATGGTGGTCGTTTCGCACCCCCCTGGTGCCCGTGAGCGGAAAATACGCACTTGCAACTTTGGGGCGGCGGGCCGCCGGCCGCCGCGTCAGGAAGTATCGCGTGATATCAGGTCTCGCGATGTAAACAATTGCTTTACGGCCAAAAGAAATCTGCTAAAATGCCGTCATTATTGCGCTCCCTCACGCTGTTCGAACCCGAATGAAGAAGACGTTTTAAAGAATATCCCATCTGCTTTGATGTCGTTGATCTACTAGCCTCTGGTGTCTGAGAATCGCCAACGAGTTTTTACAACAGTGTTGTCAAATATCTATTCCGAAGCTGTGGGGGGAGCTCTAGAGAGAAACCTGCGAGCAAAAAGCGAGAATACAGCGAAGAAATCCCGAAGTTACTGAATGCAGCTTTGATGTCTCATCCTAAGGACGGTGCTCTTTGACAGTATAGTGTCCCTGTCACTCTACTGGGGCGTTAGGACCCACACAGACCACAGGGTGAGCGCCCCCTGCTGGCCTCACTAACACCTCTTCCAGCAGCAATAGTTTTCTCAGGAGTCTCCCATCTAGGTACTGACCAGGCTCAACCCTGCTTATCTTCAGTGGGCAACCAGTCTCGGGCTACAGGTTGATATGGCTGCTGGTTTTGATAATGGTGTCATCTGTACGTGGAGAACTCAAAGGAAAAACTTCTCAATTTTAAAGGGGTGGTATAATGCCCTTTTCACAAGATGTAAAATAAGTCTTTGATGTCCCCAGAGTGTGTATGTGAAGTTTTAGCTCAAAATACCCCACAGAAATTTTTATATAGCATGTTAAAGTTGTCACTTTTTGAGGTTGAGCAAAAACGCACTGTTTTTGTGTCTGTCCCTTTAAATGCAAATGAGATGCTGCTCCCGGCACAGAGGGCGGAGCTTCAACAGCTCATGTCCTTTTACCTCACACAGACATGCACTGAAAATGTCAAAAACTTTTAGCCTTTTATGTTCAAACCAATCAGACAAAGAGTCAGACAATGATGGTGAGACTCAAGAAGTGACAACATGTAGAAGCAACAGGACATTTCTGAATGGTTAGTTGATGAATTTATGTAGCTTATGTGTAGTTATCTTCTAGTCATTGATTAGCATATTCTGTCATGATAATCTATAAATCGTGTTCCGGGGGCGGGGTTTATGTAAATTTTAGGGTTGGTGATGTCACTAACCCGGGAGGAAGCTTGTGTTGTCTCTAACCCGGGAGGAAGCTTGTGTTGAAGCTTGTGTTTGTTGTAGTCCTTAAAAAGCGATTTCTTTAAAAGAAAATATCTCCCTTTGCTTTGAACTTTGAGCGTCATTACTTTGATTACAACTGGATGTTGTTTATGCTCAAACAGCAACATTACACACTAACTAAAGTTAAAAAAGTGAAATCATAATCAACCACCCCTTTAAACATATCGTTGTCATGTAAACGTATCCTAAGTTGGTTTGAGAAAGTCGACCTTGCTGGGGGGAAAAAACAGTTCAAACCAGCCTAAGCTGGTTGTCTGGTTTTAGCTGGTCTTCCAGGCTGGATTTAGAGGGGTTTTGGACATATTTTCTTAGATGACCTGGCTGGTCTTAGCTGATCAAGCTCGGAGACCAGCTAAAAGCCGCTGAACACCAGATTGGCCAGCCTGGGAGGCTGATTTGGCGAAACCATTTAGTTGATGATGGTGGACTGATTTGTGAAAAACTGAGCTGGAAATACCCTAACTTCTACAGTGCCTATCCAATGACCGTGCGTCACTCTGTGGGTAAAGGCTGGCTTATCTAGTTGATCTAAATGAGCATTGCCTTTGTTTGTATAAAAACACAATATGCATCCATTAGGCTATTACATCAATGGGTTTTGTTTGAGAGCCAATCAATAGACTCATCTGGAAAGCTGGCGTATTTTTGGCAGGGCTCAAAACCCTTTATATAGACAAAAACACCAGGATGCTTCTTCTAATCTTCATGTACGACTAGAGATGGATGGCATACTCTTTACTTTGGTATTTCTGATCATCTCAGCATGTGGCAAAGCCGGACCTGAAGGTCTTTCCTGCCCAGAGCACCAGCAGGCTTTCGAGAGCTCCTGCTATGAGTTTGTGGCCCTGGAGAGCAGTTTCTTCAGCGCTCAGGCTTGGTGTGAGCGGGACGGTGGGCACCTGGCCTTCATCCAGAGTGATGAAACCCAGAAATTTCTCCAGAAACACCTGCAGGCGGAGCAGGACTGGTGGATAGGACTGGTGTCTACCTCCATCAACCTCACTCTGGACACGGAAGGTTGGTGCGACGGCACGATTATTGTGAAAACTTGAATTAATGCTGCCCAGCAATGGTTTAGTTGAAATATTATGGCCTTTCTATTATTTAGCAATAGTAAGATATTTTGGCTAAAATATTTTGGCCTAAATTTCCATTCAATTAAATTTCCATCCAATTTCCATTTGGATTAGACAGACAACATAAACCAACAAAATGAGTTTAATGCACATTTGTTAGTCATACATAAACAGGTAGGATTTATGTAATAGAACTAATAAACTGAATGTTTTTTAAATAACCAGGTATGTATATTTAACATTAATAAAATCCAATTTCATACATTTTGCTCGATCCACAGCCAGCCATATTTTAACCACGTTCATCCTTTTTAACTAAATAAATGTCATTGTTTTCACAATAAACCGATTGGTGCTGATTCTAAGGAATTTGAATAAATGCATTTTGAGAATATGATTTTATGATTGAAATATAATCAAATAAATGCGAATGTTTAATAATTCATTCCACTCATTTTTGAGTAGAGAAATCATAATTTTACCTGCATCAACTTGTATGTCCTCAGATGGCTTGATCTGGTTAGATGGTTCAGATGTGGTTTACTCAAACTGGCTCAGTGAGTCGAAGCTGGAAACTGGCTGTGGCCACATCAACACACACTCTGGATTTCACTGGAAGATCACAAGTAACTGTAGTCAGGAATATTACTTCATTTGTGAGTTTGGTGAGTTTTACACTTTCTCTCTTTTTATATAGTGTAGTAGATATGTATATTAATATTTAAAGTATTTTAATATGTTATATGGTCATTCGTTTTATTCAAATTCATCAAAGACAAGTATGTAATATGAATAAGATCAATTAGATTGAGTAAATTTAGTCAGGAATTTTACTTAATTTTTGAGTTTGGTGAGTTTTATGCCTTCTTTCTTTTCATATAGTATTTATATATAATCGTCCAGAACAATAAGTATTTTAATATGTTGGTATGCACATTAGTTTTCAGTGTTGGGGTAACGCATTACAAGTAATGTGAGTTCTGTAATCAGATTACTTTTTTCAAGTAAAAAGTAGCAGATTACTTTTAACAAAATATCTGTTACTTTTTCAAATATGTAACGCAAGTTACTTTTTCCCATTTATTGACCGACACCTCTCCTGTCCTCATGTTGAGAGAAATCGGGAGTAAGTGCAAAGGTGCTGTGTGTGAACATGATGGTTATTGTAGTTTTAGACTATTGTGAGCATTTACTCATCTCACTTGTACAAAAACAAATTCAGTATTCCTCAAAATGAATATAAACCATGAAATGCAAACTCAGAATGTCACGCAAACCCACAGTAATTAAACATGTTAAATAACACAAATATACTTTATGTATTTAATCTCACTTTATTAACCAAAGTCTTTGCTGCTGACTTTTGATGATCCAATTCAACTATTGGAATAAGCAAGAATGACTTTAAGTAAACATCACATTTGTGTTTCCTTTATTTGCTGAAGTAAGAGTGTAGAACTTTATTCCCCTGCGTCATTTCACTTTTGGTGTGAAAGGGCCTTTACATTTGCCAAAAACAGAACTATTTTTGTAATTATAAAACAAACAACCCAAGTAAGAAAAGGTAAAACAAACAACCCAAGTAAGAAAAGGTAACACAAAAGTAATGTAACACATTATTTTCTATACAAGTAACGCAATTAGTTACTTTTTTTTTAGGTAGTAACACAATATTCCAATGCATTCCTTTTTAAAGTTTCTTCTTTTTATATAGTATTTATAATTAAGCATAATAAGTATTCTAATATATTGGTATGCTCATTAGTAGGGGTGTAACGGTACACAAACATGATGGTTCAGTACGTACCTCGGTATTGAAATCACGGTTTAGTATGGGTTTGGTACAACAGGGGGGAGGAAACTAAACACAAAATTGCTTTTTCTTTATTTTTTTTATTAAACTGTGTTTGTTTTTGTTTTTTTCAACAAATGTGTATGTGTTTAAAGAAATTCTATTATAATAAACATTGTCTTTAAGGACAAAAATAGGCCTATATATATCTTAGCTAATGCTGTAAACTTTATGGGGAGCCAACATTACTAACATTACTAAAGGTTACTCCAGTAGCAGTTTTAAATTCAGTTGCTATTTATTTTTAGATATCATAATCAACACTCAAATATGTACTGTAAATTGCACATAAGGCAGGTTTTGCATTAACTTCCAAATCTAATTATAAAGTTAATTTTCAACTCCAATTCATTTTTGAAATATAATAATTAACATAGCGGCTGTCATAACTTGTTTTCATGATAAATTTGTTTAAAAATACATTAAATAATCAATACATTACTAACAGCTTATGTAAATATAATGAAAAGGCTAAAAGTGCATATATATGAATTACTTCTCTCTAGAGTTTTTAGACATTTCTCTAGCGAACTAACCTGTGTTGACATTAAACGCCTGAGGTAAATGTAATACTGCGTGAGATATTATTCTAAAGCTGTTGAATTGATATTTTTTTCCGCAGTTGAAACACTAGTTGAGAGATGTAAACATACCGATCCATCCTCTCTTCTTCTTTTGCGCTATTTTTGACTGATAGTAAACAGCGTTGCATTGCCGCGCGCGCCCCCTTAAGGATCGCCTGTGATTGGATGTATTCGTCGTAAAAAAAAAAAAAAAAAAGTTGCTGCCTAAATTTTTTAAGTACAATCAACTTGGATGTTTAAGTTATTTCAACTTAAATTACATTGAACTGACCTAAAAAAAAATTATTAACATAAAAAAAGTTATTTGTACAAATGTTGTCATAACTTATTGATCATATAATTTTTTACAGTGTGCACTGAACAGTGACGTCTGTACTGTACGGTTTGGGACGAATACATGTACCGTTACACACCCTTATTTAGTAGTTATTTAAAGTGTGTAATATGAATAAGCCCAATTATATTGAGTTGCACCAATAACATTAATTAATTATTTACAGCGTGGCAAAAAACTAAGACATTTTAATTGTATGCCTAAAAAAACAAAAACAAAAAAAACACAAGTTTCATTTGAACATTATAAGGCATTTTTACTAAACATGATATCGTTTTAAAAATGAAAATGTTTAAAAGTGAACCTTTTTGTCTTTCCTTTAGAACTGGGTCGCTCTCTGTCGTGTGTGGACAGCACTATCCTGCAGTGTGGCTCAGGTCAGGTGATCGAGGTCGATGAGGGTTTCTATGGCAGAAAGACTCCACATTACTGCAGGAACAACACGTCAAACTCTCGCACAGCTTCACCACAGCAGTGCAGCTGGATCGATGTGCGGGATTTAGTCGCAGGTACTGGACGACACTTGCAAAAAGTACCAAAACAAAGCAAAAACCTTGGTGATATTAAGTATATTGGCATTTGGAAAAATCTTGTATAATGAAATGGAAATGATTCAGTACCATGGTATCAAGTACCTGGTTTACTGTACCATGGAACCCTATCAATTTGTACAGGTTTTAAGTACATAGGTAATCCGAGAGCATCATTTTATTTCGAAACCTTTTAATGAGTGTTTAGTGTCTCCACCTGTCAAGGACAGAAAGCGCTTTTGTGTGGTGCTTGTGAATTGATGCTCTTTTTCTGACTACTTTCTTTTAATTTCGAATGCAGAGCAAACAATATGAAATCTGAAAGGCAAACAGAGCTTCAATGAGCTTTCTTTTATCTGAATATGTAGGGCTCCTGCGGTTTAATATATTACATCATAACACATGTAAAGCAGGAAAACAAAGGGAACTTTTTTAAAAAAAAGATAAAAAGACCAATGTATTGATAGTTCAATAGGAACTAATGGACCTGAAAAAAGTCTCATAATTAGGCAAAAAGAATTGTGAGCATATTTATTTGTGAAGATAAATATTTACAGAGGATTCAGGCAATCTCTTTGTGAAGATGATTCTTCTGTTTCAATTGTTGTCAAAGTCAAAGCATTGAGAATGTCTGCGTCTATTCGTTTACTGTGTCTCAGTAATGCTGTTTTGACTGGCTGCAGTGATGAATAGTAATGATGAGGGTTGTTGTTGCCTTCCAAGAGCTGTGTAACGGACAGCAGGTTTGCACGGCTGTGGCAGACGCTTCATCTTCCGGAGAGCCGTGTCCTGACCTGGGAAGTTACCTGTCTGTGGAATACCACTGCACAAGCCGTGAGAGCTCTTTTATTTTCTTCTTATTTTGCAAAGTTCAGTAAACGGTAAAACTTTTTATGCTACAAAGCAAGCGTGTTCTATGGAAGCCCAAAAATCATGCTTTGGTGAATCATAATTATGACATCCTTTAAAAAGTCGAAATTATGATATGCTATTTGTGCTACAAACCAGTGCGTTTTTACGAAAGCCCATTTCTGCCACAATTGTGCTTTGGCAAATCATAATTTTGACATACTAAGTCAAGTTACACTTTATTTTAAGGTGACGTAGTTACATTGTACTTGCTCAATTAAGTACTGAGTAAGATTGATTTACTACATGTACTTGGTTGTGGTTAGGGTTTGGTTTAGGGTTAGTTACTTGTAATTATACATAATTTACTGTTATTAGTAATAAACATGTAACATGTCATATAAAGGCTTACCCTAAGTCATGATTAGGACATAAAAAGTTATAATTATGACATAGAAGGTCGTAATTTTACGAAAAAATTCCAATACCTTTGTGTTCCCTCACAAAACGTTTGCGTTCGCTCACAAAGTTTCTCTGGGGAACGCAAAAGCATTGACATTTTTCCTCCCATCTCATATCTTTTTCCAAACCATATCCTTATAGGCTCTGTATAATTTGCCATTTTATCTCATACTGTACATTAGTATGTCATAATTAAGACTTTTTCTGTCATAATTGTGACATAAAAATGAAAAATTATGACTTAGTATGTCATAATTATTAATTATGTTATATTTAACCTTTACTAAAGCATGATTTTTTTTTTTTCATATGTGGCGGAAATTCCATATTGTTTATTATTAGCCAACGGTAATACATTAAAATAATATGATAAATACTGTTTGCATTATCAAGCAGAATAATGGACTGTTTTTAAACGCATTCAATTTACAAATGGCTGCATATTAAAAATAAGGTGGATAGAGGAACATGCAAATGATACTCCTATTGTTCCTTTCAGACGATTAATATATTACAGACATTGAAGTTTTAGAAGCAAACCTGTTTACATTTGTCTTAATAAGTTGAAGACCTGTGTGTTTAGGATATGATTAACATCTGTTTCACCAAACAATGTATATTTTCCATAATGCAGGAGCCTCTGGTGTTATTGTGAAAAGATCTGCAGATGATGGTGGAGAAGATTCTTTTGTTGAGGTGATCAAATTAGTTTTTTTAGTGTGATGTTCCAGGGATTCTAATTACTTTATCAATTTTTAAGTCATTTTCAATGTGGAAATGGATGAGTTTATTATTAAGATTGATTCCTAAATGCTGCTTTCCTAAACCTTTTAAAGTATCAAAGTACTCAGAGACAGGCCATTCACAAAAGGGCTAAAAGGAAGAAGCCAGATACGACTGGGATTTGTTATCCTGTTGAACAGAATACAGCCTCTTTGCAAATCAGGTAAGACACATTTTTGTGACATTTACTTTACATTTTACTTACCTTGAACTCCTAAAAAAAAAAAGGGTAACACTTTATCTTGATAGTCCACTTTAGACATTCTACTAACTACAAGTAACTTTGCAACTACATGTCAACTAGCAGTCATTACAGTATTAGTAGATTGTCTGATTAATATCTGCTCACACTTTATTGTGATGCTCCTCCAACAGACATTCTACTGTCTTAAAGTGACTTTGAAACAGTCTACTAATACTCTAATGAGAGTTAGTTGACATGTAGTTGCAAAGTTACTTAGTAGAATGTCTAAAGTGGACCATCGAAATAAAGTATAACCAATAAAAAAAAAAGTTGTATTTACTTGCTGAGGTTTATGAAGAAAGTTGATCTATATGTATTTGTATTTTCTCCCAGCTGCTCAACTTGTGGTGACACTGATAACCATGAGAAAATCAAATTGAGCCTAGAAAACCCTCAATGTGACAAACATAACTGGTATGTGGAAGGCGGCAGTGAGGTAGGTATAGTCTATTTCAAATGTATGTAATGATGTTATTTTCAATATTACTATATACTGAATACAATTTCTATACCTCTTTAACTTTCGCAATGATATGCAGATGCTTGTCTAATTTGTATGAGAACTGGCTTTTTTCACATATACATTGTTCTGTTTCTAGAAAGACAGTTGGATGAAAGACTGCAAAAAAAATGGCAAAAAGGTGCTGAATCTACAAGACAATGATGGTAACACATTGGAAGTTAAAGCTAAAGCGATTAGATCTTTCAAGAAGGACATCCTCGTAGTGGTGACTTGTGCGTTGATTTCACATTTTTTGACTACAGAATCAATTGCATTACATCTATGTACAAAGGGCATCTAGTAACTATTTCTGTATGATTTAGGCCAAAAAGATGGAACAACTTATAATGGCGAGTTCACCATACAATATTCCTTAATAAAGATAGATGAGAATCAGCTCAAGGACGACGTCAAAAAACAATTGACTGAAACTAATAGAGCAGACGACACAGAAGAGGTAAAAAGGATGAAAGATATATAATTAACAAGACTTCATTTGTAGGCCTATACGTAGCAATGAAAAAAGGTGTTCCACACCAATTTATATTCCCAAATATCCATTTCCCACTTCCAGATCAAAGAGGATCTTCTTTCAGATATAAGTTCACTTTTAGAAGACTCCAAGCCACTCCAGGAACCCACAGCCATACAGTTCTATGCTGATGCTTTGACAAGCATCATTAAAGACGAGGGCAAAGTGAATGTTAATGCTCAGGTAGCACTGTGACCAAACACATCATTAGACATGTGATCAAATGTTACTTATAATGGCTGATGAGGCACTTTTCTTTCACAGGAGCTGGCTGGCTCCATACTAAATGTTCTCAGTGAATGTCTCGCATCCATCGATCTGACTCCAGATAACGTCACTGCGCTAACTGACACGGCCAAACTCCTCGTTGAGGCCTCTAGTCACATTCTCGGTGCCTTCAATAAGGACAAAGAGGTAGGTTTTTTCCAAGAAATTGTCTGATTAAACCTGCAAAATCTGTTCTTTCGTAGGATTGTTGGTTTAAAGACTACGCTGAAATTTTTTTTTTAAACGACTGTGTCTTTTGTTTAAAGGTCCCATATTGTCAAAACTGAAATTGCCTGGCTTTTTTCATGATGACAGAGATTTAGGGGCTACGAAACTACCTTATAAGTTTCAAAACAGTCGATCCAAAGACCAATGCACAAAGTACCTGTGCCTTTTCATGAGCCGTTGTGACTTCCGTATAAATGTGATGTCAGAACTACTCAGTCACCGCCTTCAGTCATCACCACCACCAGTGGTGGGTCACTCAGAAAACAACAGGCCAATCAGAAGAGAGGCTCATGAATATTAAGTAGACGGGCCAAAATCGACCTGTTCTAAGCAGAGCTCCTGAGAAAGGAGCTGTAAAATATATATTGAGATGTTTTTTGGTACTTATACCGCAAATATATATTCTTAAGGACATCAAAACCTAAAATAAAACTTCAGAAAGGTGTACAATATGGGACCTTTAAAGGGCTTTTTTGAAAATTGAAAAACATGGTTTCCGGTTTAAGCCTGTTTTGTTCAGTTTGTCTAAAAGTAAATAGAAAAAAGGGTTACACTTTATTTCAGTGATCCAATTAAGACATTCTGCTAACTATAAGTAACTGTGCAACTACATGAAAAAATATGAGAAATAGTAATAGTAACTAGATGCGAAAGTTCGTCGAGACAAACTTTAAGTTGGCTTGAGAAAGTTTGGACCGGAAAGTTTTTTGCTAGGCGGTTGTTAGGATGTTATGGGTGGTCGCTATGGTGTTGCTAGGCGGTTGCTAAGGTATTCTGGGTGGTTGCTAGGCGGTTGCTAGGGTATTTTGGGTGGTTGCTATGGTGTTTTGGGTGGTTGCTAGGGTGTTTTGGGTGGTTGCTAGGCGGTTGCCAGGGTCTTTTGTGTGGTTGCTAGGCGGTTGCTAGGGTGTTCTGGGTGGTTGCTAGGATATTTCGGGTGGTTGCTAGGGTCTTTTGGGTGGTTGCTAGGGTATTTTGGGTGGTTGCTAGGCGGTTGCTAGGGTGTTTTGGGTGGTTGCTAGGCGGTTTTGGGTGGTTGCTAGGCGGTTGCTAGGGTATTTTGGGTGGTTGCTAGGGTGTTCTGGGTGGTTGCTAGGCAGTTGCTAGGGTGTTATGGGTGGTTGCTATGGTGTTGCTAGGCGTTGCTAAGGTATTCTGGGTGGTTGCTAGGTGGTGGCCAGGGTGTTCTGGGTGGTTGCTAAGGTATTCTGGGTGGTTGCTAGGTGGTGGCCAGGGTATTCTGGGTGGTTGCTAGGGTCTTTTGGGTGGTTGCTAGGGTCTTTTGGGTGGTTGCTAGGGTCTTTTGGGTGGTTGCTAGGCGGTTGCTAGGGTCTTTTGGGTGGTTGCTACGGTGTTCTGGGTGGTTGCTAGGGTCTTTTGGGTGGTTGCTAGGTGGTTGCTAGGGTGTTCTGGGGGGTTGCTATGGTATTCAGGGCGGTTGATATGGTGTTACTAGGTGGTTGGTAGTTATCACAGATGGTTACTATGGAGTTTTTATAGAGTTCTTAGCATGATCTTGGCATGATTTAACACTTAACTAATCGCTATTAGCATGTAGCTATTCACTGCTAGCATATGTAGCATGTTGGAAGTGCTGTTTGCTAGCATGAGTCAAAAGAGCCAAACCTCATCTCTATACGATGTTCTGATACAGAGATATAGGTCTTGCAAAACGGTTGCTAGGGTACTCAAGTTTGGTTGCTATGGAGTTGCTTGGGAGCTGGGAGCTTTAAACTTAAGAAGTTTAAATTGGTTTGAAGTTTAAAGTAGTTTAAAGTAGTTTGAAGTTTATGATAGATATATAAATAAGTTAGATAGATACAAACAAACACACACACACACACACACACACACACACACTCACACAGACTACCTCGCTCACACACTCACTCAGACACACACACACACACACACACACTCAGAGTTTATGAGTTTAGAGTTTATAAGTGTACAAGTTTTTGAGTTTAGAGTTTATAAGTTTAAATGAGTTTAGAGTTCAGAATTTATTAATTTATGAGTTTAAGAGTTCATAAGTCTATGAATTCATGAGTTTATTAGTTAATTAGTTATTAAATTTAAGTTAATTAGTTTATAAGTGTATGAGATTAGAGTTTATTAGTTTAAATGAGTTTCATTGGCTAATATATATAGAATGGCAGTTTGAATTAGTTTTCAAGGGATTTAGATTTAAATTTTTGTCGGTTGGTGAGTTTGAATTTTTTTAGAATGCCCAATGTTAAGTCAATGGGAGTTTTTCCGAGTTTTGATCGTCATTTTTAGGAAAACCGTAAGTCCGATCAGTCTGAAAATAGATAGCACACTTAGTCAGAAAAGTTTGAGTGTCTGAGCCGAGTTTGGAGTACGTAGAGTTAAAGCTCTAGGACGAGTTTCATATAGAAATTTTAGTCTCAGAATAATAATAATAAGTTTAAATAGGATTTCAATATGTTGGCTCTCTCAAGCCAACTTAATAAGTAAAAAATAGTAATGTCAATGCTCTCTCACAAATGATGCATTCCCTCAAGAAACTTTGCGTTCACTCGCAAACCTTTTGATTTCTTTGCGAGCGAATGCAAAATTTTTACGAGTGAAAGTAAAAGTCTCACACTTTTTCCATCACCATGTCTCTTTAGGGGCTCCATAAAAATTCTACTTTCCTATTATAGCTAATTTAACTTTTGGTTAAATTAAGTTGAGTTGTAAAAAATATCTAAGAAATATCACTTTGATTAGTATATTGTATGGCCTTTATAATAAATCATCTTTTTAACATTTTCTATGAATGTTTGGGAAAATAAATATTTTGGATTAAAATATTAATTTAAATCTAAATTTAAGGTTTGATCCAAAACACTTTGTTGAGAGATAAATTATAAAATTGGCTGTAACAAATTAGAGTTGTTTTATTTTAAAGTTGGTACAAAGTGTAATTTTGTTCAGTGCATGTTAAACTGCATGACAAGGGAGCTTTTTTTTTTTTTTTTTTTGCTAACTAGCAGTTTGTACCAGTTAGGTGTTGACTACCTGCTATCGTGTTCTTAAACGGTTAACTAAGTGAAGAAATCTGCTGATGTATTCTCATTGCCTTTCAGTCTGACATCTATGGTTATTTGGTCAATGCAGTGGACAATGTGCAGACATTCCTGCTAAAAAATAAATTACCTGATCTGGAGCCCGACATTATCAGCACACCTAATGTCAATGTTTACGTCAACAGGTAGGACAATCAGAGTTCAATTAATCACTGTGATCAGTGGGAAAAAACTGAACATTGAAAACATTTTGTGTGAGTTATGATTTATTAATTTTTTTCTGGTTAGGTTATCTCCACCTAACCTCCAGAAAGAGCCTTTCAGCGTCCAGAACAGTCTAGCCAGCTTCAAGCTTCCAACTCTGGGCTCTCATATAATACTGCCTGTAGATGAGCCAGTGGATGTGAAAGTGAGTGTTTTTCATTCACCACAAGCCGTAAAACATATATACATGACTAAATGAGATCATTTATTTATTTGTCCTGCACCAAATGTGATTCATGTGATAATTTATTCAAGTTTGTTGAGGAAACATCAGCAAGTGTAACATTTCTGAATTCATTTCCTTTTAAATCCTCCATTTACCTGTCTTTAAAAAGTTATTAGTTAAAAGTGCAACAAAATATGTCACTATTGCTGATGTACAGCAGACAATTTTAATTTGTTAGTTCAAAAACATTTAGTCAGGAATGATTCAAACTTGCAACCTTTTGAAATGAAATATTCTAATGAGCCACATTGCTTTATTTTCAGGGTTTCCTAGTTGAAATCCTAGAATTGCACCTGTTTGGATCTTTTCTACACTAACATTGATATAATATATGTCTTGGGTGCATTTTATTATATGCTGTACTAATGTTACAGATCCTTTACACAAATAATACAGTACACATACCTGTCCTCTTTTTGCAGATGACACATTTTAACATTGATCCATGGATTGAAGGTCAGCCCATTCATAGTATTGTGGCTGGTTTGTCCCTTTCCAAAACAAACGGCTCTGGCATTCCAGTGGCAAACCTCACTGAGGAGATTGAGGTAAGAAGACGAATGACCTCTTGACAGTAACTGGAACTGGAAAGGTGAAGTGTGTAATTTTATGCACCCCTAGCATCACCAAATGGATTTACAAAAATAAAAAATGGACTTGTAAAAGTAATTTTTGAAACTGCATGGGGAATTAAATGTTCAAATGTTCTCATTCTAAATCCCGCTTTAACCCCGGGTAAAGGAACATTTCAACATTTCGCACCTTTTTTTTAACCTGGGATTATGAAACTGTTTTTGCGGTGCAAAATGGTGCCAAAGCTGTACAGTGTAAAACGATGCTGTATTATGCTGCGTTCCAGACAACTCTGAATTTGGATTTTTCCATGTCCTACTCGAAAATAACATCTGGAATGCCGCTCGAAGTCATATATCTGACTTTTAATCTGACTACTGTTTTAATGGAGGGAGGAAGCAAAATATGAGCGGGTAGCACAAATCATCAGTCCTGCTTGCTGCCTACAGCAAAGAGTAGGGCCCTGTCCCAAATGGCACACTTCATATGCACTTACGGTCTTGTGGACTTACAATGGCTGGCGCGTGCACGTGTCCGTTATGTCCACAAGACCGTAGGGTGTCCCATTTGTCATTTTTGGTTTCAGAAGGGTGCTCGTGATATGTGAAGAAGGTCGATATGCGCCCTCGATGCACACTTTTGCCGAAACACTGAAGCGAGCTCTGCAGCAGATTTCTTCCCGACAGTCAAAGCGACATTACGTCACAAAAGTGCAGACATGTAGGAAGACTGCAAGTGCTTAGTTTGCCATTTGGGACAGGGCCTAGGGCTACCTTGTGTCAAGCGTAAAAACACTTTAACATTAGACTTCAAGTTTATATAATGATACCTTAACTTTTTCTTTAAAAACACGAAGATTCACTCGTTGTGTCATGGCGACATCTTGTGGTCAACTCATTTAAATTGAGATATTCACACATCCAACATAGTCACGAAATCGGCTTAGCAACAGACAACATGTGCCACATATTCACGTTGGACAGTTACAGAAACACTGGCATTTCAGTGTTTGAGGGGGAAAACGGTAAATGGTGACATAAAACGCAACAATTGGAGTGAAGAAACCGTTTAATTTTTTTTTTTACCTTTATAGTACGAAAAGTACATTCAGTATAAACTGGACGGTACAGTCTGCAATATATAATATGTGAACGTGGTTGCGTGCAGCATTTGACCAATCAATGGCACTGACACAGCAAACATGCAAATAAGGGTGCTGTATGTAATTTTTTGGGTTGTGCTAAAGCATAAAAATACCATAATATGTTTGCAGAAATTTAGGAAACATGTTAAGTTCACATACTTGTACTTACAGACAGTTATTTTACTTTGAAATGTGCAATCTTTGTCGAATTGTTGCCAGTTGGTGGAACAGGTGGAATTGTGTTTTGCAGCCATGGAAGCCAGCACACGAACTGGGTCAGAGATCGCAGATTCTACCCGACCTAAAAAGCTTCGGCATCCATCTAAAAATCTCTATGAACGGGAACATATTAAAACACAGATACATTAGCTGATCGACTTAAAGTATAAAGCTTGTAGCTTTCCATTTTCAATTCCACTTGTTCCTGTTATGTGTCCTGAGTCTGAGGAGGAGGGGTGGGGAAACAACTCTCTCCAATATCTTGAATGTGGACTGCAGTAAACATTTAGGGCCAGATTTACTAACAACTTGCGGCAGCTCAAATATTCTTTTGGCATTAAAAAAAAACTACTGTCAGGATTTACTAAAGACTAGTGCTAAAAAGCCATGGACAGGGTTATTTTTGCGGCTGACCTTATTGCATATGCATTTGTAGGAGTTTCCCTTTCAGACACAAAATTTATGGGAGGAGACGATTTAAATGAATCAGGCAAGGTGATTTACTAAGGTTTGTGCTTGTCAATTTACTGGTATTTGCGGCATTATTTAACGCCTCCCAAAAAACATGTCTTAAAACAGAAAACCGGCTGTGTCTGTGTTTTTTAATTTGCGCGTCATTAGTAGACCAACTGCAGAACTTTCCACCACCATCTGCACTTTTTTGGTTTTGCCCTCTCACGCTAATTTGCCCAATTTAATCAATTTGGCCCTTCAAGGGTAACTCTCGCCAAAATTTAACCTAGGCTCTGTTTGTTAATCTACCCGAGCCAAACTTTCGTGTAAAAGCATAATTAGAATGGAAACGCCACTTTTAAGATTGACCGTATTTTCGTTTTAGGTCAAAATGCCTTTTGAATGGGAGTGCGTGGGGCACTTCTATGATAGCATCAAAATCGCTATTTTTAAAACACTAAGAAGGCTCGACATAACATGAAACTGTGCTCGAAGTATCACCAGGGGCTCTACACATGAACTTGAGCATCGACTACATTGTCTGTGTACACAAAGTTTACTAAAAAGAAAGGTTTTGTACGACTCACTTTATCAGTTAGTGTTTCCGGTGGCTGGAGATCGACTACTTTTGACTGAAAAAATTCCAGCCACCGGAAACACTAACTGATAAAGTGAGTCGTACAAAACCTTTCTAAACGAAAAATATGGTCAATCTTAAAAGTGGCGTTTCCATTCTAATTATGCTTTTACACGAAAGTTTGACTCTGGTAGATTAACAAAAAGAGCCTAGGTTCAATTTTGGCGAGAGTTACCCTTTAAACCGCTAGCTATCAATTTACATACTGCACCTTTAACCCAGGGTTTAGAAATGTACAGTATACCCATGAATACCCAGGAGTAATTGATAACCCTGGGTAAATAATGAGCAGTGTTTACCCAGGGTTTAGAACAACCCGATATGAAAATCCCTTTTAAATTTCATTCAAAAGCTGACTTGAGTGGGCATGCTTTTGGACAGGGGAAAGAATTTTAACATCATTACATCAACATTACACTTATAAAAGTTTATATCATCAGAATGTGTAAATAGTCAAGAGATTTTACTGGTGAAAACTGAAAAAAATGTCACTTTGGTCAATCTCCAGATCTTTTTACCAAGGCTGGACACAGCAGTGAACAGCTCAGTTCTAGATCTGAGAAACTTCAGCACTTCGAAGATCAATATATCCACCCCCAACATTACTCTGGTCTTAAAGTTACGTCCCTCTAAAGAGTTAACACTAGTGGTACTGCTGGGTTATCAGAACTATCCTACTGAGGAAAACCATGTGGCCAAAGTTACACTTCCTCAACAAGGAAATTCACAAGGTGAGTCATTTGCTGGAAACAACACAATGGTTTGTTAACAATGGAAGCTGCAACAAACACTTTTTTTTACTTTTTGTAATCTTTTCATACAGACCAAAGGTACACATGGGTACTGGGCCCCAGTGACATGACAATAGACGTGGGCATTTACTTCCTCCTGATACGACCTGTTGTTCCTCCGGGCGTAAAGTCTGTTGATGCATCAGTAACAATTACATCCATTACTGCTCAGTGCATTTTCTGGGAAGGAACCAGATCCAACTGGAGTGACTATGGCTGTAGGGTTAGTGGTGACTTTTTCTTTTTGTGTGCCAATGGTGGTTTCCATCAATGTAAACGTTGCTGACCTCTGACTCTGATTAAGGCCCTGTTTACTCCTGGTATTAAGATGTGTTTTGGTCTATCGGATCACAAGTGGATGACGCTAAATACAGGTTTAAACGGGGTCTAAAATGTTTTGAGCTAGCCAGACGGTATTTAAACTTTTGTCGGCTGGAGACCCTAGTTTGGTTTGAAGACGAAAAACATACCAAGCACAATGTTCTCTCACCATTCCTGATTTCTAACACACACTCACAGCGTTCGGCGTGATCTTGCGGCTGTTAGAGCCGAAACGAAAGCTGATGCTCTCTGTGTGTTTTTCCAGAGTTTCATGCGCGTTCATATGTAAATTGCGCAAGCTTATTTTATCCATTAGATCGAAAGATCTGAAAAAGCCCATACATTTATCAGCCAATAGACCCTCCCCTCGAAGAAATCAGGACAGAAGTGGTTGAAAGTGGACACAAGAGACGGATTAAAACACCAGGTGTAAACGGGAATGTAACTCCCTCGTCTACTTGTGATCCGATCGACCAAAACGCATCCTAATACCAGGTGTAAACAATGCCTAAGTGAAGTTCAAATAAACAATGAATCAATGAAATGTAAATGACGTTTGCTATCAGTCAGTTTGCATCAGTCTATCAGTTAAAGACTAACAAGGCCTTAGCTATCAAAAGTTTAGTTGTGAGATAACACTCTTCTTTATTCTTTAGGTTGGCCCTAAAACGACTGCAGAAGTTACTCAGTGCCTGTGTACCCATTTAACCTTTTTTGGGAACAGTTTCTTTGTCATGCCCAATACGGTTGATCCATCCAAGTCTGCTGAGCTATTTTCCAACTTTGCGAATAACCCAGTGGTGGTGTGCTTTATCGGGTCTATCTTCTTAGCTTACATCCTGACCGCGGCATGGGCACGCAGGAAGGACCTGCAGGACAAAGCCAAGGTCTGTCTAACTTTACTGCATCTATAGCCTCTAGACCCTGACCTAGCCAACCACGAATTCTTTGTTTTAAAGTCATGCTGAAAAATAATTGATCCTATTTATTTACTTTCTTAACCCTTTAAACCCTTATATGATAGTCATAAAATTCTTTTATTTTATTTTATTTTTTTATGGATCAGATTATTGAAATTAAAAAAAAAATCTAAAACAACAACAAATCATATTTTTTTTGTTTCATATTTGATACATCAGGCTTTTATGCCTCAAGTGGAGCTCATCCTCAGATAGGAAAAATAGCACCTTCGTTTTATTCAGAGGCCCATAATAAGCAAAAAATATGCAATTTGGTGCAGTTGCTGATATTTAAGATTAAATTCTGATAGATTTCAATTTAATCAGGTATTTATAACAGTATAGCTACTGTTATTAAGTATGTAGTACTATATATAACTTACATAAAATGCATATACATATTAGTTATCACTCTATATCTCCCAATAATATGTCTTAGTAAGAGGATATTTAAACGCTTAATTTTATGTAGTTTTATGTGAGGACAAAACATATAATGCAATGCCATACAATGATGATTGAGTGATGAACAAATAAACATTCCTCCAGCCTGATGGATCATATTTGATTGAGTTGCGATATATATATATAAATTAACTAAATGAATAACTCTGTAAAGCTGCTATGAAACCATCTGTATTGTAAAAAGCGCTATATAAATAAAGGCGACTTGACATTTTAACATGTTTTTTCTAAAATATGATGTGATGATCTAATAAGATATAATCTTTGAAGGTGAAGATTACTGTGCTAGAGGACAATGATCCCTTCGCTGAGTACCGCTACTTGCTGAAGATCAGCACTGGACATCGCATGGGAGCCTCCACTTCATCGCGGGTTAGCATGTGCTTTTATCGTAAGCACTTCTTCAGGAATTCTGATCATATGTTGTTACAAACCAACTCTGCATTGTCTCTTCAGGTCATAGTGACTCTACAAGGTGCAGAGGGAGAATGTGAGCCCCATCATCTCACTGACCCGGAAAAGCCAGTGTTTGAAAGGGGAGGAGTGGACCTGTTCTTACTGACCACTGCCTTCCCATTGGGAGAGTTGCAGAGCATCAGGCTGTGGCATGACAACTCAGGAGGTCATCCTGCTTGGTAAAATGGTGTTAAAAGAACAGTTCACCTAGTCCTATAGTCATTGTCTACTCACCTTCACTATTTGTCCTAAAGGTGCAGTTACACTATACTTTTCATTCAGGTGACTTCCATTCATACACATGTGAATGCGGTAGAAAAGAAACACAAGCTCAAGCGAAGAAATTTTCGCTGCTTTCCAAAGTTCAAGTTTGTTAAACTCTGCCCTGCGAATTCATATCACGTGAAGACGTGTGACCAATGGAAGACTGATACGCCACACCGTGAACTTTTCTAGCTGAATTAAAAGAACGCAGACTTTAAATAAGCAAGATTGCAGTAAAGTGGAGTAGATTGCATATTGAATAGTGATTTTTAAGACAGAGTGAGATGTCAATTTGCGACCATTGCAGCGTCCATAGAAATTCCGCGTGCTCAAAGTCTAGTGTGATCGCAGCTTAAAATATTACATAAATAAGAATAAATAAAGTAAAGAATAAATAGAAAGTATTTTTTGTCAAAGTGCTAACTATAATGTTAGCAAGACACATAATTGCATGTTAATTGCAATTCAATGAAAATGTATGATAGTTTACATTTATATTAAATGCAATTATCTGAACTTCTTGTGTAATTTCATAATCACTTCTATTGTCTTTGAAATATGGTTAGTGTACTGCACAATTTACTGACAAGCATTTATGATAAACTAAAATTTACTTTAAAGTCCTCATGTAGTCAATAATTGTATCCCTTAAAACTAATCTTTGATCACCAAAATGACATATTTAAACGTTTTTTCATTCATCCTTAAAATAGCTTGAATATAACTCCACACCCTTGCTTCTATGAATATGCAAATTAGCCCCGCCTCCACTCACTCGCACCAGCTCAGAGATCCACTCGTTGACGATCACACGTTGACCTGATTGGTTACAATGTAGTTTGTGACGTCAGAAACACCAGCGATTTCAAACCGCGTCTTTGGTTCACTGCAGTTTTTGAGAAGAAAATACTCAGAAATTGTGTTGACATGAATTTGTACATGGTTTGTCTTAAAGCACATTAAAAACACCACATAGACATATAAACAACATTAAACGCTTGATTTTCACCACAGGGGGACTTTAATTTAATTTCTATTCAAACCTGAATGTCATGTATTTAAATATTTGCAATTACACATTTGTAATGATGCAATTTAGTACATTTAAAATATATGAACACAGCAGTTAAAATAATAATCAAGCACTTTACATGTGATTTCATATGTTAGTGAACACATTAAAATAAGTGTATACTTCTTTAAAGCACAACAATGATTTTAAATGCACCTTAAAGTAAAATTTTTATTTAAAGGGTTAGTTCACCCAAAAATGAAAATTCTGTCAGTAATTACTCACCCTCATGTTGTTCCAACCCCGTAAGACCTTCGTTCATCTTCGGAACACAAATTAAGATATTTTTGATTAAATCTGAGCGCTGGCTCACTCCTCCATAGGCTTCTAAGGGACTGAAACTTGCTGGCCCAGAAAAGTTATTAATGAGATCGTTAATATAGTCCAAGTGACTCCAGTGGCTCAATCTTAAGTTTATAAAGCGACGAGAATACTTTTTGTGCGCAAAAAACAACAAAAATAACGACTTTATTCCACTATTCATTTCCTTCTCTCTGGGCCTCGAGTTGGTTCACGTAGTGTTTTAGCGCAGCGAGTCTGTGTTGTACGTCACACGCATCACACACATGACCAGCGTCGGCCAATAGTGAGCCTACGTGGTGACGTGCAACACAGACGCGTTTCAGTCCCTTAGAAGCCTATGGAGGAGTGAGCCAGCGCTCAGATTTAATCAAAAATATCTTAATTTGTGTTCCGAAGATGAACGAAGGTCTTACGGGGTTGGAACAACATTAGGGTGAGTAATTACTGACAGAATTTTCATTTTGGGTTGAACTAACCCTTTAACATTATTACAAAAAGCATACTTTAAAATTGTTTTTAAAGAGATAATCATGTAAGTAGACTCTCTTTAGGTGCAAGTGGCCTATAATTTTATCAAAACTATATTATCTGCAAGTACAGTTTTTTAAAACATACTTTTAAAATTTAAAGTGCGCTACAAGTGCACATTCAATACAATTAAGTGCACTTCTTTTTCCACCAAGGCTTTTGAAAAATGACTTTATATTTCTCAGGTATGTTAACTCAGTGATGGTTGAAGACCTGCAGACTGAGCAGAAGTGGCACTTCTTGTGCAGCTCGTGGCTGGCTGTTGATATAGATGATTGCACTGTTGAAAGAGTGTTTCCCGTTGCATCAGAGATGGACATGAAAGGCTTCAGGTGAGTTCACTATCTTGCAGCGCAGCTTTTTTAATAAGAATATTTGAAAATGCAACTAAAAGACTTTCCTTTTTTGCAGCAATTTGTTCTTCATGAAGACAACAACAGACTTCTGTGACGGCCACATCTGGTACTCTGTGGTCAGTCGACCGCCCAGCAGTAACTTCACCTGTGTGCAGCGTGTCTCGTGCTGTTTCTCAGTGCTGCTCTGCTCCATGTTGACCAGTATCATGTTCTACGGGATTCCCACAGACCCCTCTGAGCAGACAATGGATATGGGTATGATTCAAAAAGTAACGGTTATACTTAATTTAGTAAGTCCACTTTAGACATTATAAAACTATATATCAGCTTACTTTCATTAATTAGCAACTACATGTCAACTAACTCTCATTGGAGGATTAGTAGCCTGTTAGGTTAGGGTTAGTAGAATAAGTTTACATGTAGTTTCAAAGTTACTTATAGTCAGTAGAATGTCTAAAGTGAACTATCGAAATACTGTTACCGTAACATAATTATATAATAGTCTTACTTGTGTTCAATGGCATGGACATAAACAATTTATTAACTTCTAAATCCAAAGATGAATCCAAAGATTCACTTGTCTTGCCACAATACAGTAATCGTGTCTTTGAATGATGGCAGTTTTTAAAATACTATGTCCTATGATATATGTGAGTAATACAAATAAAAATAAAAAATCATATAAATATTTGAACATTTGATTGACAGCTCTAGTCAAAACTGATGTTTGGTGGGTGTTTGGATTCTTTTTTATCCAAAGGCCCAATTAAACTGACCTGGAGTCAGGTGAAGATTGGCATCCAGAGCTCCTTTATTGTGTTCCCCGTGAACCTACTAATTGTGGGAATCTTCAGACACTCGCGTCCCCGAAAAAAGAAGACAAAGAAACAAAAGGCACATAAGCAGCCTGCGCCTCCTCAGATGGAGAAAGAGATCCCGGATGAGACCTTCTTTCCACATGTTGAGAACAACTTAACAGTAGATTTCCTTATTAATGTAAGTCCTCCATGTTTAATTCATTATGCACATTATTTTTGTATTCAAAAAGTACATCATGTTTCAGCAATAGTGATGGTAACAGATGATATTACTTTGATATACAATATGCCATGTCTACTATATTCGTGTATCTACACCCTTAATAATAAAGGTTCTTTAATGGCATTGATGGTTCCATGAAGAACCTTTAACATCTGGAACCTTTCCATTGCACAAAAGGTTCTTTAGAGTGGAAAAGTTCTTTAGGTTAATAAAATGTTCTTCACACAAAGACTTTTTTTTTCTTTTTAGAACTGTTCACTTAAAGGGGAACATTGGGGAACCAAAAATGGTTATTCTATGACCCTTTTGGAACCTTTATTTTCAAAGTGTACATACTGAATAAAAGTAATTTAAAAAATCATTGACATCAAACCAACATGTGTATACTGTTATTACTTGATGTGTTTATTGCCGCATTATTTTGCCAAAATGTACATATTTTTTGGTTAGACTTTATTACATGTACTTGCCATAGTAATAAAATGTAAAAATGGCATGTAGTTCACCCAAAAATGAAAATTCTGTCAGTAATCACTCACCCTCATGTTGTTCCAACCCCGTAACAGAACACAAATTAAGATATTTTTGATGAAATCTGAGAGCTGGATCACTCCTCCATAGGCTTCTCTGTAATTGAAACTTGCAAACCCAGAAAGTTAGTAAAGACATCATGAAAATAGTCCAAGTGACTACAGTGGCTCAACAACCGACGAGAATACTTTTTGCGCGCAAAAAAACAGCAAAAATAACGACTTTATTGAACTATTTATTTTCGTCTGTGTGGGCCTGAATGAATTCACGTAGTGTAACAGCGCAGCGCTTCTGTGTTGCAGGTCACACGCATCACGCATTGTTTTTTGCGCGCAAAAAGTATTCTCGTCGCTTGATAAACTTATGGTTGAGCCACTGTAGTCACTTGGACTATTTTAACAATGTTTTTAATAACTTTTCTGGGCCGGCAAGTTTCGATCCCATAGAAGCCTATGGAGGAGTGATCCAGCTCTCAGATTTCATCAAAAATATCTTAATTTGTGTTCCGAAGATGAACAAAAGCCTTACGGGGTTTTGGAACAACATGAGGGTGAGTAATTACTGACAGAATTTTCATTTTTGGGTGAACTATCTCTTTAAGAATTATTTCTCAGGACTTAAATGTATAATTACACTGTAACAAGGACACCTTAAAAAAAGTGTAACCGTTTTTCATTAGGACATACAGAGAATCACATACTTGTTTGGAAATGCATTGAGATGCCCCGTCCTGAAGAACCCTGATCAGGCAGACGTCAGCACTTTACTGTCAGAGCTGCAGAACCTCATCGAACAACAGCACTTAATACACAAAAACGAAACCTCCTCCGTTTTCTGGGCCTACAGCCATCATCTGTCCAAACAACTTGAAAACTTGGAGGGAGAAGTGAAGCTGCTGGGGCCTTCAGGCTTCTCTAGGCCTGGGTGCTACAGCCAGGTTTTACTGCAGATCCAGAGCATGAAGAAACTGCTGGAAAGTCTCTGTTCCTCCAGACCCCTCATTGAGCAGCGGACCTGGAGCTTGAGCCCCAAAAAAGACAGCAGCAGATGGAAGGGTCTGCCCTGGTGGTTTGTGTTTGTGGGTTGGCTTCTTGTTGCAGCCACAAGTGTGATATCAGGATACTTTACCATGTTGTATGGACTGAAATATGGAAAGGATCGCTCGATCAGTTGGATAATCACCATTGCGATGTCCTTCACTGAGAGCCTCTTCTTTACCCAGCCCGTAAAAGTAAAGAGCTGCAGTCTAAATGCTATATATTTGTATTGTATTCACAGTTATGTTTGACTATGTTATTGTGCATTTCGTTTGGCAGGTGTTTTGTTTGGCAATTTTCTTTGCATTGGTGGTGAAAAAAATCAATTTTGAGGATGCAGAACTTGTTGACACTTTACATAAGAAAACAACCACTTGCTCAGGTAATTGGAAAATTAGGTATGTGGATCAAATAGCCAATTAATTGTGTTGAATATGCAAATCTTAAAGGGATAGTTCACCCAAAAATGTGAATTCTGTCATTATTTACTTACCCTCATGTCGTTCAAAACCCATAAGACTTTAGTTCATCTTCTAAACACAAATGAAGATCTTTTTGATGAAATCTGAGCTTTCTGTCCCTCCATTGACAGCTACGCAACTACCACTTTGATGCTTCAAAAAGTTCATAAAGAGATCGTAAAACTAATCCATATGAATTGAGTGGTTTAGTCCAAATTTTCTGAAGAGACTTGATCACTTTTTATGATGAACAGATTGAATTAAGGCTTTTATTCACATTTAAACATTGATCAGCGGACATAAAGAGAACGCTTGACGCAAGAGAACAAACCCCTTTCTGAAGCTGCGTAACACGAGAACGAACCTCATTGGTTCTCGCACGTCAAGCGAACATTTTTTGGTCTGTATACCACAACTGATGTGTGAGCTGATGAATGTTTAAATGTGAGTTCAAGACTAAATTCAATCTGTTCATCATATAATGCGATCGAGTCCCTTCAGAAAATTTGTAGATTTCTAAATTTGACAATAGTAATGCAATTAATCTAAAGATGTGGTCAAAAACATTACAATCTGTTCATTCTAACGAATCCTCTTTTAAAGGATATTATTTCCGTAATAATACTCTTTCTAAAAGAATGCACTTGTTTTTCATAGGGGAATGTCTCTCATATTCATTTTAAAGAGCCTAATCAGATCTTTTTTAATCTTTTATTTGTTACATTCAATCACAATCTCTTCAATAGGTCTCAATGGAGTGCGACTTGCTAAGAGGGATTGTACACACAGCTTCTATGAGCCTCCACCTCCCAGTGATATTGAAAAGATTAGGAGAAACATGGTCAAACAGCAGAAAGCACGGGCGCTCATCATGGAGATTTTAGGTAGGAAAAAACAACTGTTCCCTTTCAGCCAATGACTATGTAAAAGAACGGTTTTGCACAGACCTGTATTTCCTTTGCAGTTTTTCTGGGGTTCTTGTGGATGCTGCTCTTGGTGGCATATGGTCAGCGAGATGAAAACGGATTCTACCTCACACAGCACATCCGGCAGAGCTTCAGCTATGGCATTTCAGACAGTATGAACCACAATGATGTGTTCACCTGGGCTAATACTGTACTTCTTAGTAACCTGTTTGGAAAATATCCAGGTAGTTCCATTATCTTGATTTGTCAAGAATATCTCAGTGCACAACAATCGTCTTTAATTTGTATTTAAAGTAGTCCTGGGCCATCAGATCTACTGTATAAGGACTCCTAATAGATTGGTTTCCTTAAAATCTTCTTCCCATTTTATACTATCCAAATAGTAGTGGGAAAAAAACTAAATGTATCAGGAGGATCGCAAGAGCTTTAGTTTAAACCTGTTAAGCTCCAGTAAATATCCACATTATTGACTGATGTGTTTACTTCATTTTCATTTCCAAGGCTTTATAACGGATGGAAACTCAAAACTTGTTGGCGGTGCTCGTCTTCGTCAAGTTAGGGTGACGAGAGACTCTTGCAAGATTGCTAAGTCCATGCGTCACGCTGTTCCCCACTGCAATGCCCCTTACTCTTGGGAAAATGAGGACATGGGCTCTTACGGTCCAGGCTGGGAAGAGTTTAATTTTGTAAATGGCTCTGAGGACACCGTCACAGCTTGGGAGTACCAAAGCCAGTCCACGCTCAAAGCAGTCCCCGTTTGGGGTATGATTGCACTTTATAGAGGAGGAGGCTATGTTATGGACCTCGGTTCTGACCTGCAAAACGCGAGCAGGTGAGTAATCGCATAAATACCACCTCCATTTTAGTTGGACCAAACAGAGAGGCTGCGTCCGAAATCACATACTCTCTTGAGTGGGTACTTGTTTTGAATAAGTAAGTGCTTCACTACCACTAAAAAAGTATGTTCTAGACACTGCCCCGCCAAAAAAAAGTTGCTGTTTGGATTTAAGCAAATGCTTAAGAGTCTATGATTGGATCATTATTGCAGTAATTATTATGTTTCTAGCATGTTATATGTTTGGCAACAGTTCTTCTAACCCTCACTGATGGAGTGTGTAGCTTTTCATTTCTTTAATAACCCTGTAGGAAGACACATCATGGCCATATTCCAGGATGACAATGTCAAGATTCATTAGGCTCAAACTGTGAAAGAATGGTTGTGAGGAGCATGAAGAATCATTTTCACACATGAGTCCAGACCTTAAATTCATTGAAAGTCTTTGGGAAGTCCTACAGAGTTCGACTCTTGCATTGTCATTACAAGATATTGATATTGACCAAAATTGATGCACCTCTTGATGGAAATAAATGTTGAGATGTTATTTCCATCAAGAGGTGCATTCATTTTTGGTCAAGACCTTGAACTGACAATGCAAGAGTCAATCACTCTGTAAAGTCTATTCCAGCACATCCGAAAGAATACATTCGCCATGTTGTCATTATCATGTGACCCACCAGTGTCAGTTATGTCGCTTCACCTCCATTCGTAAATCCTCTCCTGTGGCCTCATGGGATAGTAAAGTGTCCATTATATGCACACTTCAGAATCTCACCGGAAGTAGTAGGTCAATCGAGTACTTTTTGCCCACTCTTTAATGAGTTCTGTGAATTTGGACATACTTCTTTTTTCACATACTGTTTTTCGCCTACTATATAGTAGGGAAGTATGCGATTTTGGATGCAGCCAAGGACTCACTATCAGGTGACTCTCAATGCACACTAAATTAGGATAACAGAAAGTATTATTACAGAAAAATGAAACTTTTACCTTTAAAACCCTGACTTATATTAAAACATGTCAGTGCCTGTTTTGTTTCAAGATGCACACTAGTAATTTTTTTTTCTAAGGCATGTTTATAAAAAGCTACTTAAATGTCCTAATTGAACTAAGCTCTAATCCTGGCTTAATCTAAACCCTGTCTGTGTAACGGTGCCTACATATAATGATGTACTTAAGCCCTACTTGAGTGGGTCTAAAAAGCACTCTAAGGTTTAGCTCATTTTCATTGAGTTGCATAGCATGTATTTACGTGTCTGAAACCATTCCATTCCATTTACACTTAAGTATATTCTTTTAAAGTCTATTATTTACATAATAAATACTCTGTTTAAAAGTATACTTCTCTTTCACAAAGGTTTATTGTATGCATACTATCCTAATGACATGCTTCCCTTCAACCAACAGGAAGCTTCAATATCTATTTGACTCCACCTGGTTGGATGTGTACACAAGGGCGGTTTTTACAGAGTTTACGGTGTACAACGCTAATGTCAACCTGTTCTGCATTGTCACGCTGATTCTGGAAAGCACTGCAGTGGGTGAGGAAAAAGAACAATCATTCCCATTTATATAAAACCATCATGTTTTATTGCAAAGCTGAGCTTACACTTCTTATTTTTCAGGCGCATTTCAGTTTCGCAGCGTGGTGCAGAGTGTGCGTCTCTACCAGTCCACAGGTGGCTTTCAGTCGGTTCTCATGGCGTCTCAGGTCTTTTACTTCCTCTTCATCCTCTACTACATGTATTTGCAGGTCAGCTCTCCGAAAGCATAATTTCATTGAAATTTTAAAGGAATAGTTCACACCAAAAAAAAAAAAAATCTTTCATCATTTGCTCACCCTTGAGTTTTTCCAAACCCATATGACTTTCTTTCCAAATACAGGTTCCAAAAGGGGGTTTTCACTGCAAATGTCATTTAAGAACCATTTTGAGTTAACCAAAGAACCTTTCAGTATTCAGTTCTTAAAATAACTTTTTTTTTCTAAATGTGAAGAACATTTTAATAATCTAAAGAACCTTTTTTTTTCACTATAAAGAACCTTTTGTGCAATGGAAAGGTTCTATGGATGTTAAAGGTTCTTCATGGAACCGTCGTTGCCAATATAGAAGCTTTATTTTGAAGAACACAAGATCAGAATGTTCACGCAGCTCTTTTCAAATATAATGAAAGTGAAGCATGACCAGGGTCTGTCAAGCTCCAAAACTGATAAAAAGAAACCATAAAAGTAGACCTTCTGACTTGTGCACTATATTTCAACTCCTCTTAAGCCATTCATCAGCTTTTCGCAAGGAACAAATTGAAATATTTGGAATGTAGTGCATATGAGCTTTCTTTCCTTTTTTATTATTTTTGGAGCTTGACTGACCATTCATTTTCTTTATATGGAAAATAGTAGCTTGAAGATCATGTCTAAACTTTAGGGGTGTAAAGGTGCATGTATTCGTTCCAAACTGTCACAGTATAGACGTCACGGTTCAGTGCATGCAGTCAGACGACAAATACAGTCAGTCACAGGCGATCCACACTCCAATCCAGAAGGGGGCGCACGTGGTAATGCAACACTGTTTGCTAACAGCCAACACAGGAAAAAGCAGAAGAAAAAGAGATGATCTCTACGCAACAATTCAAAACAAGAGTTCAGGTGGCATGCAAGACCTTGCTAGTAGCCTAGACGCTGAGTTTCAATTCATTTTTGGGACGCGCTCCACAAACTTCACGGAAAGGAAACCGGGATAGCAGAAAGTGGCATCTGTTTGATTTCTTTATTTTACAAAAGCACAATCTTTTGTTTTTATTGTGAGTGTGCACAAATAAAAATAGACCCTTTACAGTTTCGAATGCTGTCTTACACTTATCTGTATGACAATAAACGGCAGAGTATTTTAAGTTGTTTCCGCCGTTTTAATGATTTGTGTCGTGGAAGTCTCACTACTAGTCCATGCAGTGATGAAATATGCGTGTCCTGGAAATGGGAAGTATCTTGTTCCGCTTCTCTCACTTTTTTTCCTTCCGTCTTTCCATCTTTCCGTGAAATAGAAAAAATATTCTATTTATTTTGTACTTTTATAACACGAGATGCTTTTCAGTTTTGTAGCTGATTGTGACCAAATACCTTTTGTTTTTTATCAGCCTTACAAAAAATGCAAGAGTGCATTCTGTTTACTGCTTAGTGCTTAATACACTAAAGGAGGCTGAACTGTACCAACTACTTTAGGGGGGACTAAATGCTTGGTGGATCAAACTGTAATTTGCACATTTCAAAATAAATGAAAAGAAACCTAGCACTGGGGATTTGTTGCTTTTCCCCTGTTGTACCGTAGTAGTATCGAACTGTGTCACCAAAACTGATCTACGTACCAAACCGTGACTTAAGTGTACCATTACACCCCTACTAAACATCTCCTTCCATTGTTTTACAGAATAAAGAAGTACTTAAGTAAATAATGATAGAAATCGAACTTTTGGGTGAACCGTTCCTTAAACTGCAATGCTCATATTAAACCATTCACATTTGTGGTTGAACAGGGAAAGCTGTTGAAGCGGCAGAAATGGGCATACTTCAAAAACAAGTGGAATCTGTTAGACCTGGCTATCATCATTTTAAGTTGGAGTTCATTATCAGTGTTCATCAAGAGAACAGTGCAGGGAGACCAAGACATTGAATACTACCAGAAACACAAAGATCAGTAAGTAGATCTTTTCTTTTCTTTCTAATGTTTTGATATGAGCATGAATTGAACATCCCATGACCCTACATAGGACAAGCGGTTTGGAGAATGGATGGATGGGTAAACTGAACATGTTAAAAATGCTATTCCTGTCTTTTAGGTTTCCCAGTTTCCATGACACAGCTGTCATAGATGCTACACTGGGATATCTCATGGCTTTCTTGGTTCTTCTGGCCTGTGTGAAACTCTGGCATCTGCTGAGACTCAACCCTAAACTACACCTCATCACCTCCTCCCTGCAGCGGGCATGGAACGAAATGTCCAGTTTCATTGTGGTTATCTTCATTATCCTCGTGGCCTATTCTCTCTCTGTAAGGGGCAACAACTTTTTTACTGTCAATAACGGTTTAAAGACAACATGAAACAGAAGTTGTGATAGTCTTTTCTTCCCCATTGGGCTGTATATCCGAGTGAAACGGCCTCTTGAATGAGAAAAAATTTAGGGCAGAGTTGTCAAAAGTACTGACTTCGGTACCAAGTCGTTACTGAAACGTGTTGACGTGTTCAACATATGTCTCTGATTGGCCATTGTGTTGACGCGTTCAACTCTGATTGGCCATTGTGTTGATGCGCTCAACATACAGTATATGTCTGTGATTAGCTACAATGATCAACAATGACATATTTGACGCTCTTCAACGAGTGCTTACATAGATACACACGGGAGCGTTTAAAAGCAGGTGTCTATCAGCGGATTCCTATTATATCCGCTGATAGACGGATCCGCTGATAGACGCCACTTTCAAACGCTTCCGCGTGTATCCATGTAACGGTACAGATCCACTTTTGCGACACGACTGAAGCGTTTTGTACGTTGATGGGCGTTCCTCAAGTTTACCGCTATGGGCGTGGTTTTGAGCCAGCGGCTCATGATTTGCCCAGTCTCCATGTGCTCCACTTCTATTGGATAGTCTCGTCGTGTTCAATGGATTCATTTGCATAAAGATGGGCATCGGCCAGCTTTTTTCCAAATGCTGCGCTGCCTTCCCGGGATGCTTTGCGGGCGCGTTAAAGTCGCTTGATGTCACACATAGGAATAAAGTGGAGTGTGGCGCAACAGAAGTGTCGCACGGACAAGTGGATCAGTACCGTAACGGTACTGATCCACTTTTGCGACACGACTATCGCGTGGTGTCGCGACGCCTCCCCACATTTGTACGTTGATGGGCGTTCCTTAAGTTTACCGCTATGGGTGTGGTTTTGACCGAGCGGGAAATGTTGCGTATTAGAACAGAGGACCTGCGAGAGACTTCCCCCCGTCTCCATATGCTCTAGTTCTATTGGATAGTCGCGTCGCGTTCAACGGAATTAATTTGCATAAAGATGGGCATCGGCCAGCTTTTTGACGTGCAGCATTTTTCCAAATGAAGCGCCGCCTTCCCGGAATGCTTTGCGGGCACGTCAAAGTCGCTTGACGTCACCCATAGGAATTAAGTGGAGTGCGGCACGACAGAAGTGACGCACGGACAAGTGGATCAGTACCGTAAGCACTCGATGAAGAGCGTCAAAGACAACATGTTTTTGAAGTGTTGATCATTGTAACCAATCACAGACATACGTGTTGAGCGCGTCAACATAATGGCCAATCAGAGGTGTTTAAGAATCCATTCAACAGTGCTCAAAATGCAAGAGGGAAATGCTGGTATCGTCACATTTTTTAAATTTCAGTACTTTTTGACAACTCCAGGCAGGACATGATTTTGTCCATGGGGAATTGATTGGTTTGTTTGGATGGTTTCGTTTTGCTATTGGTCGATCTCATGTGAGTGACAGGTTGTCCCGCCCTCACACCAGTAAATACATCAGACTTCCATTTTGGGTGCATTTCAGTCATTTTTTAAAAAGGTTTAATACCATTTATCTGTTTTCGATAGTGCAATCTAATATTTGGATGGAAGCTGTACTCATACAAAACGTTCCTAGATGCACTCAAGACAATCTTCAGTTTGCAGTTTGGCTTGTTCAATTATGATGAGGTATGTAAAATGATTTACAGGCCAAGACTGGGAAAGTAACACAGAAAAGCTGTTAAATTACTTTTACTAATACAGTTTTAAGACCAAAAGTTGTATCTGTTAACATTAGTTAATACACTTTGAACTAACACGAAGAACATTTTTTATTAACAAATGCTGTAAAATATATTTCTCATTGTTATTTACTGCGCATGTTACCAAATGAGACCTTATTGTGAAGTGTTACCAAAAATCTTTTGCTTTATCTCTACAGGTGATGGAATCTGATCCCGTGCTCGGCGCTCTCATCATCTCCACTTGTGTCATCTTCATTACGTTTGTGATTCTGACCCTCTTTGTCTCAGTCATCCTTGAGGCGTTCAGTGAAGAACAGCAGGATCACCAGGTGTTATACGAGTCACTTTCATATTTCAGTCTAACTAACTACTGATACAGAGTAACTACTGTTAGCTGCATTTACACTGCAGGGCCCGTATTCATAAAGAATCTTAATGCAAAGAGTAGCTCCTAGTGACGAAAATTCTTAGAAATGTGGGCGTTTACTCTTAAAATTAAAGAAAAACTCCTAGTAAAGAAAAAAGTAATTCAGAAAGCATCTTAACCCTTAAAAGAGGTCTTAAGGCCAAAATTGTTAGGAGCATGGACGAGGACTTTTAAGAGGCTTAAGAGTTTCTTTAGCAGAGGAGAAAATGGCAGAAAGACAAGAGGGAGAAGAAATGTGTTGCAGACAATGGATGACAGTGAGTTAATAAGACGCTATAGATTAGATCGTGCAGGGATCATGTTTGTGAATGATCTTATTAGAGACGTGCTAACATCTCCGATACAGCGCAGAAATTCCATAGCGCCAGAAATGAAAGTAATCACTACATTACGATATTTGGCAACTGGGAAAATTCCATGTTTGATACATTAAAACCAACATTCAAACCACCACTTAAATAGACATGCCAGCAATCAGTGTAATTGGAAAGAGTGGAACAATTTCTATCATTCTAAGCCAATCAAATACCTTATAGGAAATTAACAGCATGGTAAAAAAAAAAAAAAGAGAGATTTATATACACATATAGGCCTATAATGTGTGTGTGTGTGTGTGTGTGTGTGTGTGTGTGTGTGTGAACGGTCAAATAGGAAAAATTACGCATGTAATTTCAAAGTGAAGGCTTAAAATAGACCCTATACTTAAAATCACTTTTTTTTTCCTTCTTGGACAACCAACCAATCACAGTCTTCAAAAGATTGTGTCATACATAGCAACGGGGTTAACCCCGCCTCCTCACTAAGATGAAAGTTTTTGTCTTTTCCTTACTCAGAGTTGCTCTCAGATCGGTCCCGAATCGCTCTTAAGCTAAGACTCCTACGTAAAAGTTTTTAAGCTAAATTAAGAGTTTTCTGAGAGGATTCTTAGAATCTTTATGAATACGGGCCCTGGTCTTGATGCCCAATTCCGATTGACTTTATCTTCTTTTAAAAGTGACCCATATCTTACATCTGCTTTTACATTATATACTTGGTGGAACAACCCAAGGTAGACGTACTGACCCGGAAAAGCTTAGCTAGCTTAGCGATGGATGCAGACAAAATGAGAATACAATCTTTTGCTTTCCACATAATCTTTAAAGGTCAGCAAAACATTGAGTTGATCCTTCGTCCTCCATTGAAAAGAGTCATGTGATTGCGGTTCATTCGCCTCCATCACTTTCAAATGCACGTAACAGATTCACATCAGATTTATTTCCACATATGAATGCGACCCGAAACCGATCTGAGAATATCGCAATCCATGTGCTTTTTTCCTGCTTGTACGTTCATGGGTCATATCCGATCTGTTGGGAATTGGGTCACTTGAACCGTGTAATGTAAAGGCGGCCTAGTCAGCCACAACATTAAAACCACTGACAGGTGAAGTCAATAACATTGCACGTACCAAATATGGTTTAAGTTTTAATAACTGAAATTACTCTTCTGATCCTCAGCCTTCTGAGGAAGAGGAAATCGTCGACCTGATGTTGGTGAAGATCCTCAGTCTTTTTGGGATCAAATGTAAGAAGAAAGAAATTCATCATAGTGACAAGAATACCTAGTCCTCCTCATTGGCCTGTGCTCCTCAGAGGATTGCATGTACTGACCTTCTGCATTTTGTCTTCTTCAGTTTCTTAATCAGCACAAAGAAAATTCATTTCAGTATCTCTGCTGAATTTTAACTTAAAAATAACTCTTGCTTCAACAATAACATGGTATTTTTGGTCAAACTTGACTTTTTTCAGGAAAAGCAAAATGTACTTTATTTCTGTTCTTTTATAAACTAGTAAGGAAAAACGCATTTGAATAAACACTACAGTAGACATGTTTTATGAATGTGCTTTTGTGAACTTGTAACAGACTGTAGTGAACAAAATAAAACAGGTTAGGCCAACAGGAGCTTGTTTTACTGCTGTTTATGATAAAAAAAAAAGAAGAAATCTCATCAGTGTAAATACAATGACACAATGACATGGCTGCAGTTGGGCTTTGCTGTAACACTGGACACTTGTCTTGATATTCTGATGGTCTAATAATGGTACTAATATAAATGTAAATTGGTCAACCTTGATCAGGACCAAAACATCAAGAAAGAAAAGAACATCTGAAATGAATTTCTTTCTCTCTTTTAATCACAACAGAATATAAGTCCTTTATATCAAAAAGACAGACACAATGGCCGATTTAGCCTGGAGCTTGTTAAAAGAGGAGGCAAAGAAACGCAGACTTGCTCCTTTATTCAGCCAAGATTGTGTAAGCCCAAGTTCATGCCAGTTCGGGTTTATTTCTTTTCCTTTTTGTCATCTTTCTTGGCTGCAGCATCTCCCTTCTCCTTCTCCTTGTCTTTGTCCTTATCTTTATCCTTCTCATCCTTCTTCTCTTTCTTGCTGTCATCTTTCTCTTGGCCCTCTTTCTTTTCTGCATCACGGTTGGCGATTTTGTTATTGATGAGATTGTGGAGCGCCACTACCGAGCGGATGAGCGAGGCCAGATAGACCACAAGCATCTGGTCGTTGGTCTTGAGGTAGAAGGCCTTGACGAACTCCAGCAGGTTGACATCAGGCAGCAGATTGAACACGTCCTGCAGCTGATAAATGATCTGGTGATTGATGGGCAGTTTTCCGGTCGCAACCTTCTCCAGGTAGCTCTTGATATCCAACAGCTTGGAGTTGAGCCCTTTCAGGCCGTGCACCTGATTGGTGATGCGTTGTGACAAAGTGCCAACTGTTGTGTCCTTGATATCACTGCAAGAAAGCATCATGAGAATAAATAAACTAGGTTGCTTACTTACAGATGATTTAAAGGGCCCCATTATGCCATTTTAAAGGATCCTAATTTTAGTTTGGAGGTCTCCTACAATAGTTTACATGCATCCAAGGTCAAGAAAACACTAATTTTCTCCTAATATACATTGCAGCATCAACTTTCTTCTCATAGTGTCTGAAACAATTTGATAAAAGATTCAGTCTCTCTAAACCCCTTGTTTCCAAGAACCTACTCTGCGCTGATTGGTCAGATGGCCCAGTCTGTTGTGATTGGTCGACCGCTTACAGTGCGTGTTGGAAGCTAAACAACCATTAACATATCTAAACTTCAGCTCCGGATCTTCCTCAGCACTTGCATAAACAGCGATACTAACAGTAACAATGGCGTATCGATATACCAGCGCGAGTCCTCATCTTTGGAAGTGCAAGCAAAGTGGTAATGTCGACAACACGAAGCAAACTCTTCCAGTCTTACAAAGTTTGCAGACCTTTTACATTCACAAACAGCTATCTTACACTACATGAAAAGTAATATGTGACCCTGGATCACAAAACCAGTCACAAGTCGCACGGGTATATTTGTGGCAATAGCCAACAATACATTGTAGGGGTCAAAATTACCGATTTTTCTTTTACGCCAAAAATCATCAGGATATTAAGTAAAGATCATGTTCCATGAAGATATTTAGTAAATTTCCTACCGTAAATATATAAAACATTTATTTTTGTGAGTGAATGCGGCACAATCGCGAACATAAATGCACAACTCTAAAGGCGATTTTCTCAATGTTTCTCAGATTTTCAATAGTTGTATATCGGCCAAATATTGTCCTATCCTAACAAACCACACATCAATGGAAAGCTTATTTATTCAGCTTGCAGATGGTGTCTAAATCTCAATTAGAAAAAAAAAATTGACCCATGTGACTGGTTTTGTGGTCCAGAATCACATATCTAAAAAAGCATAATAGGGGCACTTTAATACATATAAAATGAATCAGATAATCATTAATGTACAAGTTTGTCTCCGTCTTACCGCAACAAATGCTCTACACCCACTTCCTCCGCCTCCTCTGCTCCGATCTCACTGGTCACATGTTCAAACGTCTTGGAAGTGGGAGTTCCGTCCTTCAGCAAAGAATAAATGTCAAACCATTAGCATGAAAGACACAAACATAACTTAATGTATAATAGAACTGCACAAATACTTACATCATGCACTTCCTCCACTGAGATGTAAGCTTCAGTTGGCAATCCCAGGTCTTTGGGTTTCACATCAATAATGACTAAAACCTTTAGGAAAATACAAAGGATTTTAATAGGATTAAAGGTGCTATATGTAAGAATGACAGCTAGTGGTTGAAATAGGTACTGCAGTCCTAATTCAAAATATCAAAGATCGCTGTTTCCCCCGCCCCCTCCTCCTCAGATGCTCACGTGGGTTGCCAGTTTGAGGACACGCAACAGAAATGAGCGCAATTGACAACGAAAGCCAAGGAGCCAATGAGAGTTAAAGGGATAGTTCACTTTGAAATTAATTTTTGATATGTTTTAGCTTACCTCAAGGGCATCCAAGATGTAGGTGTCTTTGTTTCCGCAGTAGTTTCAATTTTGATATTTTTAGGTCAAACCGTTCTTGTCTGTCAGTCATATAATGCAGGTCGATGGTCACTGGCTCAAAACACAAGCACAGAGTCCAAATTAAAACAATTCCCCACGTCCAAATGAAACAATTCCCCATCATAAGTACACATTGATGGCCTAAGACACGAAACGAGCGGTTTGTGTGAGAAAACAAACAGTATTTATATCGTTGTTATCTCTTGAAAACAGCACACGTCCAAATGATCTGACGGCGCGGGCGGGTATAGATATATACATAGATGTCGCCTTGGCTACGGTTTCGTTCCAATGAACTGCAGTAGCCAAGGCGACATCTAGTGTATACATCTATACCTGCCAGCGGGCGGGTATAGATATATACACTAGATGTCGCTTGGCTACGGTTTCGTTCCAATGAACTGCAGTAGCCAAGGCGACATCTATGTATATATCTATACCCGCCCGCGCCGTCAGATCATTTGGACGTGTGCTGTGTTCAAGAGATAACAACGATATAAATACTGTTCGTTTTCTCACACAAACCCTCGTTTCGTGTCTTAGGCCATCAATGTGTACTTATGATGGGGAATTGTTTAATTTGGACGATGGGGAATTGTTTTAATTTGGACTCTGTGCTTGTGTTTTGAGACAGTGACCATCGACCTGCATTATATGACTGACAGACAAGAACGGTTTGACCTAAAAATATCAAAATTGAAACTACTGCGGAAACAAAGACACCTACATCTTGGATGCCCTTGAGGTAAGCTAAAACATATCAAAAATTAATTTCAAAGTGAACTATCCCTTTAATGAGTTGATTTATCCGCGTTTTAATATGCTCTCGTTAATAGAGATTTTCAGATGGATATCGAGGTTTTTTAGGTTGTGTGGAATCTGCAATCTCTGACCCAGTTTGTTTGATGGCTGCAATACGCTGTTTCTCCAGCTAATTGGCATCCCGGTGTGTCGAAATACTATTGGGTGAACTGGCAGTGGACGAGATCACACAGACCAACACAAAAAACGTATTTTCATATAAACGAGTATGTGAATTTTGTGCATATTTCCTAAATATCTGCAAACATATGGTATTTTTATGCTTTAGTTGAGTAAAAAAACGTTACATACAGCACCTTTAAATAAAGCCGTTTCTCCGGTATGGTGGGCTAGTAACCTCATGAAACATGTCAAGAATATGTACAGGATACATTTCAACCCAAAATCAGAAGAAAAATAGGAAATTATATTTGGCGTAAATAAAATTAAGCCTATTTTTGTATTGTGGCGTTATTTCATTACATTTAAATCCTCTGCCAAACTGCATTAGGCATAATATAATATATAAAATAATAACAATAGGTAATATAAGACTTAAATTGTGACTTATACATCATAGTTATATGTGTTGAACTGCCTGTAATTCAAGCATTCAGTAAAAATTGTATGTAATGAGAATCACTATCGAGAATGACAGTGGAAATAATTTGTAAAAAAAAAAAATTCACAATGCAGACAAAGTTAATAGTACTAAAACAAAGCTTTTGTTTATATTTGTATTAATATTATTTAAATATAAAATTAACAAAAATATTATTACAGATAAAGATATTACTAAAGATCTCACGAACCGATCGCAATTTGATGACGTAAGACTAAAACTTTGCCGTCAGATGAGGCTTATGCGCCACATTCTGCTTTGTAACTTCGCGAAACACAAGTAAACCATGGTATATTAATTGCACATCTTCATTTAGAGCAGGTTGTCTGCAAAAATCCTGACCGGTGCATCCCTAGATATTACAGATACAAAGATCTAATATTTTGGATAAAACTATATTAAAATATTTATTTTAAAAATGTATATAAAATAAATATTATTTTATGTTAAATATATCTGTTTTTAATTTTAGAATGAAACATTACTCAACCCAGTACAACTAAGCTAATACACTATTAAAATAAACAGGGTTACATACCGAATTGGAGCAGTACTGTTTCATGAGCTCATTTATGGCAATATCATTCTTGTGCAGCTTTGGGCCCGTGTGGTACCACCCGACTATTCGCTCCCGTGCTAGAATTGAAAGAAACAATACCTCTATTAGACCTGGCATACGAGGTCATGTTCTGTAACAATGACATAACAGATTGTATAAAACATAACATTGGTTATTGACATGTGCATAGTTAAGCAACGGATCTTACCATTGACTTTCTTGAACATGCCGTACATATTCTCCAGATAGTCGTGGTCGAGGAACCAAACTGAATCATCCTTGTCGTCCTCATCAAAAGGCACTGGCACACAATTACTAAACATTACTTACATTATACTTCAACGGGAAAGAAATGCATTTTACACCAAGAGATGCAAACATACCAGCGAAGCTGTTGGACACATCAAGCACTTTCTTATGCCATGAACCCAGCAGAACACCAACAACTCGCTTCTGACTGCCAACTTTACCGATCCTACCAAACAAACACAAGATTTACAACAAAAATAGACAAACAGAATGGTTTTGAACGTATAAATGTAAGGCTCTTTGAATATATAGCCTAAGCTTTATAAATCTGTTCAGAAAGCTTTGTTCATTCTAGAATCTATACTAATATGTGACCCTGGATCACAAAACCAGTTGCACGGGTATATTTGTGGCAATAGCCAACAATACATTTTATGGGTCAAAATTATTGATTTTTCTTTTATGCCAAAAATCATTAGGATATTAAGTAAAGATCATGTTCCATGAAGATATTTTGTACATTTCCTACCGTAAATATATGAAACATTTATTTTTGTGAGTGGATGCAGCACAATCGCGAACATAAATGCACAACTTTAAAGGTGATTTTCTCAATGTTTCGATTTTTTTGCACCCTCATATTCCAGATTTTCAATAGTTGTATCTCGGCCAAATATTGTCCTATCCTAACAAACCATACATCAATGGAAGGCTTATTTATTCAGCTTATTTAAGTCTCAATTTGAAAAAGAATGGCCCATATGAGAAGTTTTGTGGTCCAGGGTCACATATAGATAGATGTTTGTCATACAGCAAGTTATGTATCGCAATAAATGAAGCACATACAACAGCAACAACAAAAAACCGAGCAATACTTTGGTTCAATATCGAAATTATTATAGTAGACTATTAAATTATATAGTGTGTGTATTGAATTTTCATTGTTGGATAGCTTACAGCCCTTCTTGCGAATAAAATCATCTGTAAGTTAGCTACATGTTAATAATCATAACTGACTCACAGATATCTGTGCCTCTACAAGACGACATTTTAATATAAACTTTAATGTGATTAAGTTCAGCCGATATGCGACTAATATAGCTCAATGAATAATCACTCAAAATGTTGATTCTTTTCATGGTTTTACTTAAGACTGTGACTGCATCCAGTTAGCCTTTAGCTTGTAGCGGCTACTTTCATTGACACATAATGACAGTGAGTTAACAGTTTTACCACAGCAACTCTGCAACACTCATATTTACCTGTTAAAATGGTCCACGACACTCAGTAGCACCAGGGGATGAACGACGACCCTTTCTACCGCTAAGTCCGGCATTTTCACTTAATAAATCCGAATACTTCTAAGAAAAAATATTGTTTTTCTGTTGCTCAGCACGCCAGTTTCATGGACGCTGCGCCGCTTGTTCCGCTTCTGCTTCGTGTGTGTTTCCCACAGTGGCGCTTCAGCATGACGCACACGAGCGCCCTCTGGAGTGGAGGAGGGATTACACCCTTTCATCTAAAATCAAGATGAGCATTGCAATATGACTATTAACTTAGATACAATAAATGTGCTATCACGAAAGCATCCAGTATGCTTTTATCTGTGAATGCATGGGCGTTGTAATCTGTTTTGTTCGCTTATATTATAGCGCTCATTTAGACACCAGATGGCGCTGTTTATTCTGTTTATTGTTCCGTCATGCATAGGTGCTTTTTTAATTAATTTATTTGCTTATTTAAATGACAGTCATCAAGTTAACTAATTCTAGTCAATTGATATATGTACTAACAAATCCATTGGAGTCTCTCTAAAATCAAATAAAAAGTGTCAACAATTTATTTGTAAATAGAGGGCAAATAATTTACGCTGTTCTGATATCACCTTATGAATCACCATAGAATGACCTTAATGTTTGCTCGATATGTCCGTTGTAGAGTAATAAATCACTGTGAGGTCTAAGAAGTTATAAATCTAGTGCAGATAAAATCATACAGGGCTATAAAAACTATAGGTCCATGACCCTTCTGAACATTATGTCAAATTTAATTTCATAGTAAATAGAAGTTGACCCCACAAATTTTGTGAACTTTGCGAACATATTAAAAATGGCAGGGCTGAGAGAGTGAAGTAATATTACGGCGAGGTCTGAATGTTAAATGGGTTCTGTGAGAGATCCATGACAGACAACTGACAACATATCAAATGCTAAATGTCACGTAGGAATATAAAGAGGTATTATGTAGTTATAATGACTATAATCCGCGTAGCTTTTCTGATGATTCGTCAATGATTAAACAATTGTAAATCTATCTTTGATCAGCAAATATCATTTGCTTTGCAGATTTATAAGCAATAAACTCAATTTATAATGATACAATGCTGTATTATAATTTATTTATTAATAGCTGTAAAAAAAAGTAAATGTCAACTACTGCTTACATCATCATTTCAAGGCTTTTTAAACTTTCATGAGGTCAAAGTTTGTTTCGACAAGCTTTTCTTGTTAACAATTACTGTAAGATTTCAGTCAGATTGAATTCTACTTCCTTACATTAAAATTCGATCCTGTTTGCTTCCTCAAATCAAATTCAGGCATTCTCAATTTAATTCTGAATGGTGCACCTTAAAATGCATAGTTCACCCAAAAAGTAAATGATGACAGAATATTCATTTTTGGGTGACCTATCCCTTTAACATCCATTGTGTGAGGACAATAGAGAATCTGCTGAACATGAATCATGTGTCAAGCTGCCAAACATTGTGTCAAACAGTACTCTCAGCCTGCGCTGTCCCTAGACAATAATGGCTTAATTTTTCCCAAGAACATCACTGGCAATGGCATGACCCTTCACGGACAACGATTGGGTTCTTTTGTTAAACATGTTTGTTTTTCTAAGAAACATGTTCCACTAACATTTGATGAGCAAAAATGTTGATGTTTGGGTGGGTACCACATTACTTCTAATATGCAGATATGTTGTCTATACGATATCTACTGCATTATTGACCTACTGTAGATGTTATAAGTAAAGCATACACTTTAAAAGCATAGCATAATTCAGTGTTATATTGTTTTGAGTAAAATGTACTTGAAACAGAGTATTGCAAAGTACACTTCAACTAAGTAGAAATTACTCAACGAAGTAATGGCAAAGTTAACTTATTTTCTTTGTTAATTTTTACTTAACTTAGTAAAGTATACACTCATTTCTTGAAAATAAACAAAGAATAATTTTTAAAAATGTACATTTATGAATGTAACATTTCATTTTTGCGAGGAAATAAATACATAATTATTAACTTAATATGTCAAGGGCCAGAGAGTCACCATTTTTAATGGTTTTACACCGGCCACTTTCTTAGGTGCACCTGTTCAACTGCTCATTAACGCAAATATCTAATCAGCCAATCACATGACAGCAACTCCATGTATTTAGGCATGTAGACATGATCAAGATGATCTGCTGAAGTGCTGAAGTTCAAACTGAGCATCAGAATGGAAAAGAAATTAAATTTGAAGTGACTTTGAATGTTTCATGGTTGTTGGTGCCAGACGGGCTGGTCTGAGTATTACACAGAAAATGCTGATCTACTGGGATTTTCACGCACAACCATCTCTAGGGTTTACAGAGAACGGTCAGAAAAAGAGAGAATATCCAGTGAGCGGCAGTTCTGAGGGTGTAAATGCCTTGTTGATGCCAGAGGTCAGAGGAGAATGACCAGAATGGTTCCCGCTGATAAAAAGACAAGAGTAACTCAAATAAACACTCGTTACAACCGAGATCTGCAGAAGAGCATCTCTGAACGTTCAACACATCAAACCTTGAAGCAGAAGAGCATCTCTGAACGCTCTACGCGTCAAACCTTGAAGCAGAAGAGCATCTCTCTGAACGCTCAACACATCAAACCTTGAAGCAGAAGAGCATCTCTGAACGCTCAACATATCAAACCTTGAAGCAGAAGAGCATCTCTCTGAACGCTCAACACGTCAAACCTTGAAGCAGAAGAGCATCTCTCTGAACGCTCAACACGTCAAACCTTGAAGCAGAAGAGCATCTCTCTGAACGCTCAACACGTCAAACCTTGAAGCAGAAGAGCATCTCTCTGAACGCTCAACACGTCAAACCTTGAAGCAGAAGAGCATCTCTCTGAACGCTCAACACGTCAAACCTTGAAGCAGAAGAGCATCTCTGAACGCTTAACACGTCAAACCTTGAAGCAGAAGAGCATCTCTGAACGCTCAACACGTCAAACCTTGAAGCAGAAGAGCATCTCTGAACGTTCAACAAGTCAAACCTTGTAACAGAAGAGCATCTCTGAACGCTCAACACATCAAACCTTGAAGCAGAAGAGCATCTCTGAACGTTCAACACGTCAAACCTTGAAGCAGAAGAGCATCTCTGAACGTTCAACACGTCAAACCTTGAAGCAGAAGAGCATCTCTGAACGCTCAACACGTCAAACCTTGAAGCAGAAGAGCTACAGCAGCAGAAGACACACCGGTGAAACTCCTGTGAAATAAGAACAGCAAACTGAGGCTACAATTCACACAGGATCACCAAAACTGGACAACAGAAGATTGGAAATACGTTGCCTGGTCTGATGAGCCTGGATTTCAGAATTTGGCATAAACAACATGATCCATCCTGCCTTGTATCAACGGTTCAGGCTGCTGGTGCTGTAATGGTGTGGAGGAGATTTTCTTGGCACACTTTGGGTTTCTTAGTACCAATAGAGCATCTTTTCAACACCTCAGCCTACATCAGTATTGTTGCAGACCAAGTCAATCCTTTTATGACCATATAACCATCTTCTGATGGCTAATTCCAGCAGGATAACATCACAAAGCTCAAATCATCTCAAACTAGTTTCTTGAACATGACAGTGAGTTCATTATACTAAAACGGCCTCCAAACTCACCAGATCTCAATCCAATAGAGCACGTTTGGGATGTGTTGGAATGAAAGATTCACATCATGGATGTGCAGCCGACAAATCTGCAGAAACTGTGTGATGATATCATGTCAATATGGACCAGAATCTCTGAGGAATGTTTCCAGCATCATATTAACACAAAGAATTAGGCAGTTCTGAAGGCAAAAGGTGGTACACCTAATAAGCAAGGTACACCTAATAAAGTGGCCCGGTGAGTGTTCCTTAAGGGGTCATCGGATGCAAAAAATGTTTTGCATATAAATGTCTTTGCAGTGTGTGGACACAATCACCGTACAATGAAAAAAATCCATTCACTCCTTTTTTTAAATCCTCAAAAAGCCTAAACACTGGTTCGGTTCTGATTAATTCGGTTCGGGAGTATAGATAACTCACCAGAACCGTAATGTAAGGATTGGTTGGTGAGGAAAATGGGCATCCGATGACCCCTTTAAATAAGAAAAGTAAATCCAAAACACTTTGTAATTCCAATTCCAAAATTGTGGGTAATTGTTTCTTGAAAGTAATGGCAATTGGGTGAAACACCGTCATTAAACTTTGTGGCCCGTTTTAACCATAGACTGTTTTAACAGACAAGACTTAGACTAAGCCAGGATTAGGCCTTAGTTAAATTTGGACATTTAAGTAGCTTCTATAAAGACAAAACAAGACAAATTTGGACATTTAAGTAGCTTCTTGAGACAAAACAATGGCAGTGACATAAGATATGTCAGTGCAAGTTGCTTTCATTTAAAACAGCTCAAACATGTCTTAGTCTGGGACTAGCTTAAACCTTGTCTGTGAAACCATGCATGTACGTTTATAGTTTAGTTAGGCCTAACAATTATGAATAATTTAAAAAGTAACATTAACAACTTTGTTGGGCAGAAGAATTTAGTCGAAGAAGCCAGAATTCTTTCCATTCTATGTCACTGAATGTATTATTCCAAAAACGTAGACGCAGGTTGGTAATAAAATCTTTGTTCTATTCATTATTGATCTAATTAACCTGTGTTTGGACGTGTTGCTCTTGAAGTGATGACGCGTGGAGTGGGCGGGGCCGCAGAGGAACACAGACAACTGTTTCAAGAGTCGTGCTGGCTGAGTGTTTATACACACACACACGCACATACACACACTCACACTACGAAGAGGGCTGGCCGACACAAACACTTTTTTAAATGATATTTAGAAGTGTCACTGCCTGCTTTTTCTACACCTGGCTTTTGTTTGTTTCCGTCTTTCGTTTCGGCCAAACTAAACGATGGCAGTTTGTTAGAAGCTGCGGTTGAAGAGCAAGTCTGTCATTTTCTCGGCGGCTCGGAGGATCTGCGATGCCCTCTGATTTCACAACGCTCTTCAGCGCGGATATCGACCTCGATTCGCCCAAGTCCCTCTACTCCAAAGGTAACTCACTTTCTGCTCACTTTCAGCACACTACTCATACTGTAACATACATTTACTGTGTGCACGCGCAGCCAGGCTGTGTTCCCAAGCCTAGTGCGTTGCCTACCTAAACAGCGTCACAGGCACGTTCAAGTTCACTAGGTCTAGTATGATGCCCAAAAGTGCTGTCTAGGTGGTAACACTTCATTTTGCAGTGTCTTTGTTATACATGTTACATGTGGTTGCTGTAGTAATAACTATAAACTATGCATAATTACATGCAACTAACCCTAAACCAAACCCCATGGTAAGTACATGTAGTCAATTGTTATTACACAGTACTTGAATGCATAATGACACTGTAACACAGACACCTTAAAATAAAGAGTAACAGTGCTCACTAGGATTTGTTGTGTGTTCGTTCACTCAGTCTGTAATGCCACACTAGACTGTCAAGCAGTTTGTTGTTAGTTTACATAGTCCATGTGACAAGTGGTTTAAATGGTGACCAAATAAATGAGATTGTGTGAGATGATACACACATTGCATGTTTGTGTGTGTGTGTGTGTGTGTGTTTGAGGGGGCGGGGTGTGCAGTTGTAACTTACATCAGCATATCACTATATATTTGGTTTATAAATAGGCCTATCTCTGATGGTCTGAATGAATGAGAAGACTTTCAGACATGGTTAATGGGCCTGCGACGGAGTTTGACATCTATTTAACACATTCTGCATGAACCCATCTGGTGAAAGTATAATTGTGCAGAATATATAACCCTCCCAACTCCTCTGTTCTCTTAGAAAAACGCGAACAGCTTTAAATCTCAAATGTTTCGTGCGTGATGCCTCTGTGTCTCCTTTGGTTATAGGAAAATGAACTCTTCTAATGGAAACCTCAGACATCAGAGACTGTCTGTTGTTTTAGACAGTGACTGAAAGCTGACAGTGAGAGAGTGAATATGACAGATCTAAAGGTGTGTGTATGAGAGAAGCCAATGCTAATGTGTGAACCTGTGTTATTTTAGTATTATTTTTATCGTGTTTAATCATATTTTAATTGCCTTTTTTTTGTTTTTGTAATGTGCTTTTGTCATTTTATTAGTTCTCTTTTATAGCCTATTTCTGGTTTTATTCCAGATTTAGTAATGTTAGTAGTTCAGCTTATTTATTTCAGTTAGATGCCAAAGTTACATTTTTTCATCTAATAACTATATTTTATTTGAGCTTTGTTTTAATCAGCAAAAATATTTTTAATAGTGCTGTCAAATCACACACAAATGTGTGACACACACACACACACACGTATATAATATACATATATTATAGCCTACACACATTATATAAACAAAAGAAAATTGTGTTAGATGCAATTAATCACGAGTAATCGATTTGACAGCACTTTTTAATAGTTTTACATGACAATAACAACACTATTTCAAGCAGCGCTTATTATAAACTGGGAGTCAGTCAAACTGTGGTGGCCTCAAACATTGTTCTCATACTTGTAGAGTTATTATGGGCAGCTTTCTCATGAAACACCCCTCTCGCTGAGGTCCTCTATTGGTGCATGTTTCATTTCCTGTGCATTAGTTGTTTTTATCAGCCTTAATCAATATAAATAAATGATGTTTTTATCAGAGAGGCTGCAGTCTTAGATTTTAATTTGCCCAGTGATTTGATGTGGATTCTCATCTTATTACAGGTGACGAGTGTTATTGCCTTGGTGTGTGTTGTAGTATCCTGAATCAGGGCTTTAGTCACACATGTTACGTAAGACTCAGCCTAATCTCATTTGCAATTCTTGGTAATAGTCTGCTGGCCGCCACGGCTGTTGTTATTATTGTTGCTTCATATTCAAGACATCCAGACCAAAGTTTTAGTGATTGTTTGGCTGTTCTCGTCCATTTGTTTTTCAGCTTGACGTTGACTTCTGTAGTCTAAGTAATTTATACAGTAAATATATGGTTATTCTGCAGGAAATCCATCTTTCCTTAACTTCAATAAAAGTTAAGAAGCTCAAGTTCAGCTAAATTTTTCATATGCCAGTCAAATATATTTAGTACAATGAAAATGTCGTGCACTCACTCTTAAAAACAAATGTAAATAAAGGCTTTTGCAGCAATGTCATAGAAAGAACAGAAACATTATCCTATAGTGTGAAAAACACCTTTTGTGAAATGGAAAGGTGGCATGGATGTTAAAGGTTCTTCATGGATTCATTGATGCCAATTCATTTATTTTTATTTTTAAAGTGCCTCTATTATGCTATTTTAAAGGTTCCTAACAGGTTTACATCCAAGGCAAAAGAAAAACACTTGAATGTTCTCATAATATACATTGCAGCATCAACTCTTTTCTCACAGTGTCTGAAACGGTTTGATAAAAGATTCAGTCTCTCTAAGCCCCTCCTTTCTGAGAGCCTACTCTGCTCTGATTGGTCAGATGGCCCAGTCTGTTGTGATTGGTCGACCGCTTACAGCTCGTGTCATATCTGAATTTCAGGCTTCTTCAGAACTATATACAACAGTGATACAAATGGCATCGGTTTCATCGTATCCATTCGAGCGCGAGTCCTCATACTTTTAAGGTAGATCTAAGATGTTGTTCACCGGCACCCAATGAAGACCATAGGCTTGGGATTATGCAAATTTGTTACATTGTTGCGTAGGTTTGTAACAGGAAGTGAGACTGGAATTGCTGACGACTCACTTCAGCGGTTCAGACTCCATTCTTTCTTCAAGGAGACAATAACTTTATTTGTCGTGATATTTTACGTTCACAAACAGCTATATTACACACTGCATGAAAGATGATATTATTTAAAAAAAAGCATAATAGGGGAACTCTAAGAGGGAGTATGCACTGCATATGCCTTTTTGACTCAGTAATAATGATTGTCCTTACTTTGCAATCATCATAAGAAATACAGTATGTGAATACAACACTCCATTTATGTAACACCTGCCGCGTCTCCTTAAACCTTCTTCAGGTTAAGGACCTTTTGGTGGTTGAGACCCCTGGCCTAGATTAATAAATAAATGACCTCCATACCCACTTCCTCTGGCCAGATATCAGAGGTGAACACAAGGTTACGCTGTGACGGGGGTTAAAAAACTCAACCTTATCAGGTTAACAAGATAAGACCAGTCGTGAGACATTTTCCTTTTCGCTTTTGAATGAGATGTTGACTACGAAGAATAATAGTCATGTGAGGTTTTGGAGGATGGCCTTCAGATGTTTTAGGCTAAAACTGATATGTAAAAGAGAAACTATATATATTAATATATATATATATGCAAAAAAAAAAAAAAATTGTTGTGTTTTTGTAATTTTTATTATAGTTTTTAAAGGTGCATTGCGCAAGTCTCTGAGTTTTTGCAGAACTATGCCCCCTTCTGGCGACACGCGAAACTGCAACCAGAGTTGTGCACGCGGTTACGTGGAGTTTGCGTTGGGGTTTGGGATGAACTAGAAGCCGGTCTCTTTGAATCCATCTTCTACTTTTGCAAAAGTCGCTTGAGTTGTCTTCGCTGATGCGGATAATGGCGGCGAATACACAAACCTGCCAGACATAGCCAGGTGAGCGTGAACGCGCATGACGTCACGCCCAGTCGATTCCGACCCGAATCCCTCTTATTTATTTTACTGTACAGGATTATAGAGGCAATCGCAGTGATCATAGAAGGGCTCATTCAGCCCATCAGGCAATTGTTTAAGCATGTATGGGTTAGAAAAATGGGTATTTTTAACATGAAAAGTTGCTTAATGCACCTTTAAGTAAGTTTTAGTTAAATTTGAGTTATTTTAGTACTTTATTCTATAATTAGTTTTTTTTTCTTCAAATGATAAAAAATGTGTTTTAGTCTTATATTAGTTAAGGATAATAATCCTGCTATTTGCTTATGATACTGGATGAGTTTTTTTGTAAGTTTTTTTTATTGAATCATTTATTATTTTGACATTGAGCACACAAAGAAGAATTTTAATTGGACAAAGTTATTGTTTGATTTTTTTAAAAAGTGATATTTACTACTGAAATTCCCATGCGGTTTCACTGACTTTTAGAGGTTCCTTTGGACTTTTCCAGGCCTGTAAATCGCAGTTTTTAATGTTCTGACATTTACAGGTTTTCCATGATGTTCCGTGAGAACCGTTTAATCCTCTTTCTGAACAGTCCTGTGGTCACACATTATTTCACATAGTATCTCAGTTATTATGAAACTGCATGCTGAATAATTGAAAAAAAAAAAACATTAGAAATGTTAAAAAAAATTGTAGAACGAGTATCCATGGCGTGAGAGTTAAAAAAGTGGCAGGGGTCTATGGGAAACCGGCAATCCGTCTAATGAGCTTATTTAAAGTAGTCAGTAGATTAGGCCTTTTCTCATAGACCCAGGCCAGTTTTGTTCCGTCATCGCACGTGTTCGCTCTTTCAGTATTCTTGTCACTCTCTGACATCTGCAGTTGACCTTTTCACATTGTTGTTTCCCCTTCCGCATCCCTGCCGCGCGGATCTCTCGGAGTGGACTGGCTAATGAGCTCGTGTGTCATGTGACGTGGGACGATGAGATGTAGCTAAGCATATGGCTGTGCATTCCCAGAAGGATGGCAAAACGCCCTGGAGATGTGGCTTGTGAATTTATTTTTAGCGAGACGTTGTTTGGTATGTGAGCTCCAAACACATTGTCCAGCTTGAGTGGCTGTGTGATGTGGGATTGATTTGCAGCCAAGATCTGATTATTTCCATGCAGCTGATCACTGTTTTCTATAGAGGCAAATCCTGTTTTCATTCACCGGATTAGCTCCCTACGTTCATTAAGTCAATGGGTTATACTGTAGGAAGCCGGTCTACCTATATGTGGTCTGTAATGTGACATTATAATGAATCGAAAATAATTTGAATGTACTATTATTAATCTTTAATGATTGCAATACTTTCCGTTTTTATGAGCTTACATTATTTTAGAGATTATTTTTTATTTTAAAAGTGAATTTGTCAAACTCCCGGACTATTATAAAATAGCTAAAAATCTATAAACTGAGGTGAATAAAAATTGTGAAATCCTCCTCGCTTTACGAAGGCAATACAAGGAATTAGATTCATACTTTTTGTCAGTTTGGAGTAGATATGTTTGAAATGGCAAATATGCTTCGATTGCTTTGTCAACACAAAGAAGATACTATCTCTGGTCTTTGAAAGAAAAATGCTTCACTCTTTATTATATTTGAAAAAGTTTTGTCCGCCAAATCGAAGTCATGTGGTGCACCCCTGCAGACCTTCATGAGTGTTTGTCAAGGTTAATACATCTTTTAAAAAATCTGATAATTTGACATTTTAGTGACAAGGCAAGGTTAGATGAGGATGTACTATGTCATGTGGTGCGACTCCTCAAAAACTTGATGGATCTCTGAATTAATAATTCATGATGTTTGTAAAAAATGGTTTACCACGAAATGTATAAAACGTTTTTTAAAATAATGATTAACATGTGTGCACTTGTGTTTTCAATGTGTAAAGAATAAATTTGTCTTTTTATTTGATGGTTTTAGTTTTTATTTTATTTTGTCTATTCTTTCTTCCTTCCTTCCTTCCTTCCTTCCTTAATTCCTTCCTTCCTTCCTTTCTTCCTTCCTTCCTTCCTTCCTTCCTTCCTTCCTTCCTTCCTTCCTTCCTTCCTTCCTTCCTTCCTTCCTTCCTTCCTTCCTTCCTTCCTTCCTTCCTCCCTCTCTCTCTCTCTCTCTCTCTCTCTCTCTCTCTCTCTCTCTCTCTCTCTCTCTCTCTCTCTCTCTCTCTCTCTCTCTCCTTTCCTCCTTCTTTACTTCCTTTCCTCTACCTTCCTTCCTTCCCTTCATTTCCCTGTCCTTCCTTTCTTTCCCTTCTTTCCTTTTCCTTTTCCTTTTCCCTTTCTCTTTCCTTTCTTTGTCTTACACTTTCCCTTTCCTTCTTTCACTTTCCCTTTATTTATTTCCCTTTCTCTTTCCTTTCTTTCCCTTTCCCTTCCCCTCTTTCCCGTTCCCTTCCCTTCTTTCCCTTTCATTTATTTCCCTTCTTTCACTTTCACTTTTATTTCTTTCCCTTTCTCTTTCCCTTTCTTTCCTTCCTTTCTTTCCCTTGCCCTTCCCTTCTTTCTCTCACCCTTCTTTCCCTTTCTCTTCCCTTCTTCATTAAATCTAATGAAAATGGTCTATTTAACTCAATATGTGTGTGTGCTGTGTCTTTTTGTACTTAAAATAAATCACATTGTTAATTCCGTTGAATCAATTGTTGATTGATCAAAAGTCTCTCTTGCGCTTCACGCCAGTCAAAGTTGCTGTTCCGAATCAGTCACTTATAAAGTTCCATTTCAGTTTGAATGCTGTTTCTTTAGGCAGAAGATTGCAAGGCAGTTTACCAGGGTGTTCTTCTAATATTTGTCTTTATTGGTTATTTATTTTTCTTGATTACTATTCTCCAGAGCCAGTCCATGTTTTCTGAATAAACAAAACACAAAGGCGCATGCAGAACAAAATTAGGCCTGAGTGGTTTTGCCTCTGGTGATGCTTCTATTTCACAGACTGCTGAAATGTACCAGTCAACTATGTGCCAATATCACTCGTGCTACCAGCCTAAATTGTGCAATGTGTGCGCTAAATGTGTTTATTCTTGCTAGTTTTGTATGTTAAGTTGTTGGAAAATGGCTCCACACAAATGTTACCAAACATGAATTGAATTAAATATTAATGTGGCAAGTGTTCACATCTAAAGTAGTCTTGTGTGTAGTCAGACCTTCAGACTGACGGCAGAAGGTCTGCACACCATAGCAGCTTCCATTTGCCAAGGACCGCCCAAGAAAACAACCAATCACAGTTAAAGCAACCAAGCAACCAATCACAGTTTGTTTTGTTCAGCCACAGCATCATGTTTATAGGGAGGTGAAAATTAAAGGTCCATTTCCCCACAATAAATGAGAATGTGCAATTCATTCAAGAATATTGTGCAAGTTTACTGCAACAATGCCGCAACAATGGTGCTGTCAACTTCACATACTTTTAAAAATCCTGCGTTTCATTGATCCTGATAAGCGCTCATTGTCACAGTTTAAGGGAGTTTGGCTTTGTTTCTAGGCAGACTGTGACACACACGTCTCCCGGAAATCCTGGTGAATTCAACCAATCAGATAATGACTTCCAAATTCCCCAAGTGTTTCCATTTTGTGTGCCATATGCATCAGGCGTTCAGCCAACGGTCCATGGGCGTGAAATCTGAGGCTGAGACTACATCTAAAGTGACTTATAGTGAGGGTTTAAAGGGATACTTCACCGATTAGCGTAAAAATCGTCATTTTGCGTCATTGGAGGCTTTTTTGGCCAGAGGGGAGAGACTATAGCCAGTAGTAGGAGCTCGTTCCGCATGTTTCAACCCGCCCATAGGGGGATCTCACGATAAAACGCCGTCTTTTCAGTTTCGAGTCAACTAGTAGCCTAGTTGTATAATTTCTTCCGATACTGCCCTCTGTAACCGGTAGGCGTGGCTTGGAAGTGGCCTCGTAGGGCAGCGAAGCAAGTGCATTCTGGGAGTTGTTGTCTTTCATCAACATGAGCCAAAAATACATTTTCTGGCTTTTCGCAGTCTAGAAGGCACCAACTTCTAAAATAATTTCACATTTCTACTACATAAATGACCCAATTTAAATACACATTCATCTTTCCAGTGGTGAAATATCCCTTTAAGGAGTGAAAATCCACGTTATTGCACGTTTTTCAGTCCAATCAAGTATTTACATGTCTTAACGAACGGATTAGAAAAGGTTTATCCCACCCCTCTCAAACTGAAATTTCAATCGGTTTGGACATTTTTATTCTGATTGAGGTGTTTACATGGAGCATTTTCATTCGAATTGGACTTCTAAACTGATTGTAATCAGAATACAATGCTCCATGTAAATGCGCCTATTGTCTGTGTTACCTTTAAGCTCAGCTGTTTGTTGTCTATTGAGAAATGACAGATGCAAGCAGGCTTGTTTTGACTTATGAAATGTGATCCTGATGGTCCAGCCTTCTCTTGACGTCACGTTCTTTATTATTCTTCCTCTGCCAGCCTAAGGTGAAGTGTGCTGCTGTCATGCCCCAATAACTCCTGCCTCAAAATTCCTTGGTAGTTAATGGTTAACACTAACCAAACTGTAATTTAAAGAGGCAAAGAAAAAATAAAAGAGTTCCTGACTCTGGGTCAAAATATTACCTCCCCCACTATTTGCCGTGCACACTCTGGATGTTGTTCTAGAGCCAACAAAGAAATGCACGAGTGGTTAAGCTATATCAGCAGCCCCTGGCAACTGCTGAAGAGGGCTTTGAAAAGGCTGTATATTTCCCATCTTTACCTTTAAGAAAAATCCACAAGTATCAAGTGTCTGTTTGAAGTGCTGGTGCATAGATAAGACTGTGGTCCATTCTTCAGTATGAGTTTATGAGTAAAGTATGAGCATGGACTTTATTACAATTTATTACTTTATTACAATCATATTTGTTTGTTTGTGTGTCATTTTAATGAGTTATATGTGCTGTCATGTCAATAAGGGGTCAAAGACATGACATTCATTTTCATTCATGGCATACAGTGACCTAAAAACACCTTGATTATCATGGTTTTCCGGTTTAAAATTCATTAAGCTTAAAAAATAACATTCTTGAAAGAAAAATTTTGGAACAAAACTGCTTCAATTTTTGTTAATATTTGAAAAAGTTTGTGACACTGTGACCCCTGCATGAAAAATGTCATGTCGTGTGAATTTGATTGATATCTGAATAAATAACGTGAAATAATGACTACCATGTTTACCATGTAAAAAAAGAAAAGGAAAAAAAGATTAAGATTAAGATGTGTGCACTCACATGTATTCCAGATCTAAGGAATAAATGTGTCTTAGCCTACATTTTATGTGATGGTTACACCACATGACATTTTCATTTAATGGCAAGTAATTAATTAAAGGGTTGGTATAACGCCCTTTTCACAAGATGTAAAATAAGTCTTTGATGTCCCCAGAGTGTGTATGTGAAGTTTTAGCTCAAAATACCCCACAGATATTTTAATATAGCATGTTAAAATTGTCACTTTTTGAGGGTGAGCAAAAACGCACCGTTTTGTGTCTGTTCCTTTAAATGCAAATGAGCTGCTGCTCCCGACACAGAGGGCGGAGCTTCAACAGCTTGCACTCACACATGCACTGAAAATTTCTAAAACTTTTAGCCTTTTATGTTCAAACCGGATTCAGACAATGATGGAGAGACTCAAGAAGAAGTGTGCAGTTATCTTCTAGTCATTGATTAGCATATTCTGTCTTGATAATCTATAAATCGTGTTCAGGGGGCGGGGTTTATGTAAATTTTAGGGTTAGTGATGTCACTAACCCATGAGGAATGTCATGTAGTCTCTACCAGCCGTTTGTTGTAGTCCTTAAAAAGGGATTTCTTTAAAAGCAAATATCTCCCTTTGCTTTGAACTTTGAGCATTGTAACTTTGCAGATGTTGTTTATGCTCAAACAGCAACATTACACACTAACTAAAGTTAAAAAAGTGAAATCAAGTGAAAAATCCTTTTCATTTATTTAATTCTGTTTTCAAGAGAGGCTTTTCAAAACCATATGAATCCAACATGAATACAAAGAGTACACTTTACTCAAGGCCTTATGTATAATGCATTATAAAGGTATTCATAATGTATAATGCACTATATCTTTTCATAAATATTTTAAAAATAAGTTCAAATGCACTATAATTTTCGCAGATTCCTAGTTATATCTTAAATTTGTTGTTTGTCGTGTTTTAATGCCTTATGCTTTCTAAAAGTGTAAGAATGAATAGATAAGAATTATAATGTATTATAACTGCCATCTGGTTACAATTATTCATGAGACAATGCATTATAAGGTGCATTACAAGGCATAATTAATGCATGAAAAATAAAGTGGAGGGATCAGTTAAAGTGGGCTCTACTGTCTGTCTTTAAAAACGACTATATTTGAAAAGTGCCTAAACTCCTTGACTCTTTACCTTGACCCAGACACTTTTTAAAGTCACACACTGTGTGTTAAATATGCAGCAAGTTAATCAAAAATCCAAGGAGTAGGTTTTCCATTGGCTGATGAGAAACACTCAGGTTACGGGATCGACTTTCTTCTTAAAACCAGAGCCACACCGTAGAACGCGCTTCCTTGTGTCACATATTGTCCCTGACTATGACTAAGCAGGCGTTTTTTCCATCCGCCACTTGGCCGGGTTTCCTGACGGACAGTACGGTCTGAAAGCCTAAAGCCAGATCCAGATTTGTGAGGGTGGCTGTGCTTTAAAAGGGCTTTTCATTGCATCATGTGCCACTCTATCACACACAACTCTTGGTCAAAGTTCAAAAGCTTTCTCACCGACTTAATCCATGACTTTTTCTTTCTCCAGCGGTTTTGTGAGCGTGTCTGAGGTTGAAGGGGAGATGGGCAGAGCAGTAGCTTAATATAAATTTCCTGTGTTTTCATTCCTGCTCAGTGACTCACCTGTTAAACTCTATGCTTAGAGTGAGAAGAGTTTGTTCAATTTCCAGTTGATCGCTTATGACACTAGACAAACTTGACAGGCAAATTCTTTTTGTATGGGATGAGGTTTTGAATTCGTGACTTATCACTTCAAAAGACTTCTAAATATGAGTGCTGATTTACAGTATGTTATATCACAATCTAATAAAAAGTGCAGCCAGTAATTTTTGGCTCATTAAAATGTTTTACAGGAGTGGGGAGAGGAGTGGACACAAAGGAGTGGGGAAAAAATATGAAAACATGAGATGATTTCAGCAAACTTCTTCATTTGGTGGACCAACTTTTTGTAGACCACTAATACCCCAAATCTGGCGTAAACTAGTACCTCAGAACAATTACAGTTTTTAGTAGTCTATAAGGGTGCTTTCACACTTGCACTTTTGGTGCGCACCCGGATTTAATTGATGTCAGAGTTTGGTTCGTTTGGCTGTTGTGAAAGCTGTTCTCCGAACTCTGGCACGCAACCGCGAACCATACCTGAGTCTGCTTAGTGTGTTCACACTTGTAGTTCAGTTCGCTTGGTTCGTTTGGTTCGGACCCCTCAAAAAAATGGTCCTGGTCCGCTTAGCGTTCACATTGGCATTTTTAACACTGAACCTAAAGATACCGAACCTAAAGGCATAGGAATACGTTCACCACCTGATTGGTCGGCTTTTATGACGTACATTTTGCGACAGAACTTACCGAACATCCAAAACAATGCTGTGTGCTGGGATAAATGAGCTCGTTGAATGTGCGTATCTGGTGCAGATAGACACAAGTGCTGCTGTTATGTGCTGATGCTTTGAAAACAAAGGTTCAAAAACCAAAATGTAAAAGTGAGGTGAGCAACACTACGTATTTTACCCCCTGCTCCTGCGTCATCATTAGGAAGCAACAGGAGAAAACAGCTGCTGATTTGATCGCCCACACACACTGCAGTTCAGACACAAATAATTTAATGTGTGAACTCAATCTAGCGGGGGCAGGGGGAGTGGCGAGAAATTGAACTCGGGTTTGGACCAGGTAATCAAAACAAGTGTGAAAGCACCCTAAAAATAACCCTCAGTTTGCCCACAATATTCCTGTCACGGTCATGCCAGGCTCTCCCTCACTCACTCAGCCTTCACAGTCACCAGAGTCAGCCTACTGATCACACACACACACACACACTGGCCTCATCTGAGAACACAGACTCACTTAGCCGGGTAAATCCTACCGTAAACTTCTGTGACCGTCTGCAACGCTCTTATCCTGTTTCAAGTCAACCAAGTTGCCTTCAAATCATCTTCCAGTCATCCAAGTCTATGCTAGTAGAATAAGTTTAGATGTAGTTGCAAAAGTCAATTATAGTCAGTAGAATGTCTGTTGGGGAGCATCAAAATAAAGTGTGAGCAGATACAGTGCTATGCATAAGTTTAGACACCCATGCTAAAGTTGACTAAAAAGAGGAATAAAAAATCATCTTTTGGAAATTGAACTTAATGCCTTAATTTAAAAAAGTAGGAAAAATCCAACCTTTAAGGACACTAATTTTCTTTGTGAATGAATAATGTATCGTAAATAAATAAATGTTCTTCCTTAAAATACAGGGTGCATAAGTTTGGACACCTCTATGTTAAATTCCCATAGAGGCAGGCAGATTTTTATTTTTAAGTATTTTTATTTATTTTTTGTTTAGGATACTATGCATCCTGATAAAGTTCCCTTGGCCTTTGGAATTAAAATAGCCCCACATCATCACATAGCCTTCACCATACCTAGAGATTGGCATGGGGTACTTTCCATAAGATCATCTCTCAATGCAAATCAAACTAGCTATTAGGCTAACTGAAATAAAACCATGCCAATCTCTAGGTATGAGGCTATGTGATGATGTGGGGCTATTTTAATTCCAAAGGCCAAGGGAACTTTATCAGGATGCATAGTATCCTAAAAAAATAAAAAAATAAAAAAAAAACTTAAAAATAAAAATCTGCCTGCCTCTATGGGAATTTAACATAGGGGTGTCCAAACTTATGCACCCTGTATTTTAAGGAAGAACATTTATTTATTTACGATGCATTATTCATTCACAAAGAAAATTGGTGTCCTTAAAGGTTGGATTTTTCCTATTTTTTTTAATTAAGGCATTAAGTTCAGTTTCCAAAAGATGATTTTTTATTCCTCTTTTTAGTCAACTTTAGTATGGGTGTCTAAACTTATGCATAGCACTGTATTAAGCAGACATTATATTAATAGTTAAATGACTGCTAGTTGACACGTAGTTGTAAAGTTACTATCGAAATAAAGTGTCAGACAACACATTTAATCAGACAACTCATGGACCAGCAGAACCATCTATTAAAAACTTCCTGAGTTCACCTTTAACTCATAACTTTACATAACACACTTTTATTTTCAACTAATTTCCCCTGCTGCTCTCCACTTACTGTATGTTTTATGAACTATTCTTGAAATTTGGTATGGTAGTAGTACTGCTGTTTTCTCCTCTGTATTAATCGCTTAAGTTGCTTTAGATAAAAACATCTGCTAACGAAATATGTTGTTACCAAATACTAAATGGTGCTGTGTTTTAGGTTGGGACTATTAGCTCTAGAGATTCATGTCAGGTTGACTGACGCATGTCTTTTTGGGTATGGAAAATCAAAATGTAAAATGAAAATTCTGTCATCGTGTAAATGATTTTTATTTTGGGGTGAGCTATTCTTAAGCAGTTTTTATAACTTAAAACTGTTAGCTGTGTTCCAGTTTATAATTTTGTGCCATTTATTTTCTTTCTCCACTGTGAGAAGATTTTATTTCGTTTTTCTGCTAACCTCAACTCTTGCCCAGGTGCATTGTGGCAATAATAGGTGTGTTCTCCTTGTGTCTAATGGATCGGCAGACATTCTACAGCCTTAATTAGATTGCTGGCCGAATCCTCTTATGCTATTAATGTTCTCAAGGTGTGGATTTAGTCTGACTGAGTCCAAAGGACAAACACACAGAGCTGAGGACTCTCTCCTACAAGATGACATGGAGTAACGGTGGGGCCCAAAAGTCTGGGGCCGCATTTAAAAAATCTGGGATTTTTATTTATTTATTATTTATTTATTTATTTTAAAACTAGATTTAGGATTTTAAAAAGTAACACAAAGCAAAGTAAAAAAAAAAAAAGAAGTATGTAAACATCTGCACTGTTTATACATTAGGTCACTAATTTCCACCTGTGGTCTCAGGCTTTTGAACCACCATGTGGCAAGAAAATGTAAAAAAAGTTATCCAAATATTTATAACCCAAATGTTTTATCAGCTTTTTGCATTGCTCAGCTATTTTATTTTAAATTCAGTTAACTTTTATTTTTTCAGGTAATAATTAAAAAAGTTTTTTATTTTATTTTATGGCTTTAGTTTTAGTGTTAGTTTGTAGTTAACTATAATAACCCTGAGTCCACCCCTATCACAATTTGATATTGAGCTTTGTAATATGGCACATTATCCTGCTGGAAGTAGCCATCAGAAGATGGTTATATGGTCATAAAGGGATTGACTTGGTCAACAACAATACTGTGGCGATTAAACAATGCTCTATTGGTACTAAGAGGCCCAAAGTGTGCCAAGAAAATCTCCTCCACACCATTACAGCACCAGCAGCCTGAACCGTTGAGACACAGCAGGATGGATCCATGCTTTCATGTTGTTTATGCCAAATTATGACCTGACCATCTGAATGTCGCAGCAATAAATCAAGACTCATCAGACCAGGCAACATATTTCCAATCTTCTGTTGTCCAGTTTTCATGATCTTGTGTGAATTGTAGACTCAGTTTCCTGTTCTTATCTCACAGGAGTGACACCGGTGTGTCTTCTGCTGCTGTAGCTCTTCTGCTTCAAGGTTTGATGTGTTGAATGTTCAGTGATGCTCTTCTGCTTCAAGGTTTGACGTGTTGAACGTTCAGTGATGCTCTTCTGCTTCAAGGTTTGACGTGTTGAACGTTCAGTGATGCTCTTCTGCTTCAAGGTTTGACGTGTTGAACGTTCAGTGATGCTCTTCTGCTTCAAGGTTTGATGTGTTGAACGTTCAGTGATGCTCTTCTGCTTCAAGGTTTGACGTGTTGAACGTTCAGAGATGCTCTTCTGCTTCAAGGTTTGATGTGTTGAGCGTTCAGAGATGCTCTTCTGCTTCAAGGTTTGATGTGTTGAACGTTCAGTGATGCTCTTCTGCTTCAAGGTTTGACGTGTTGAACGTTCAGAGATGCTCTTCTGCTTCAAGGTTTGAGGTGTTGAACGTTCAGAGATGCTCTTCTGCTTCAAGGTTTGACGTGTTGAACGTTCAGAGATGCTCTTCTGCTTCAAGGTTTGAGGTGTTGAGCGTTCAGAGATGGTCTTCTGCTTCAAGGTTTGAGGTGTTGAACGTTCAGAGATGCTCTTCTGCTTCAAGGTTTGAGGTGTTGAGGTGTTGAACGTTCAGAGATGCTCTTCTGCTTCAAGGTTTGATGTGTTGAGCGTTCAGAGATGCTCTTCTGCTTCAAGGTTTGATGTGTTGAGCGTTCAGAGATGCTCTTCTGCAGATATCGGTTGTAACGAGTGTTTACTTGAGTTACTGATGCCTTTCTATCAGCTGGAACCAGTCTGGTCATTCTCCTCTGACCTCTGGCATCAACAAGGCATTTACTCCCTCAGAATGGCAGTTCACTGGATATTTTCTCTTTTTCTGACCATTCTCTGTAAACCCTAAAGATGGTTGTGCGTGAAAATCCCAGTAGATCAGCATTTTCTGTGTAATACTCAGACCAGCCTGTCTGGCACCAACAACTATGAAACATTCAAAGTCACTTAAATTTAATTTCTTCTGCATTCTGATGCTCAGTTTGAACTTCAGCAGATCATCTTGATCATGTCTACATGCCTAAATACATGGAGTTGCTGTCATGTGATTGGCTGATTAGATATTTGTGTTAAGGAGCAGTTGAACAGGTGCACCTAAGAAATGGGCCTGTGAGTGTATATGATAAACAGTTACTGTTCATAAAAATGTTGGCAAATCAATGGTGGACTTGGTTCTGGTCCCCAATGCACAAGTCAATTGACCTTATTCAGAGCAGTGCCATGACAGGTATGCAAGCGAGGCTGTTAGGGATAGACTTACAGTGTTTTCAATGGCATCCGCTGTAAAAAGCTGTATAAAGCTCCTAGATCACTTATACTTTTCCACAGCTCATGGTGCCTGTAGTTTTTTGTCTACTGAAATTCCTTGGAAAGATATTTTTGGAGTGTTTCGTCAGCAGAACAATCCAAAAACAATTAAATAACAGTACAAGAACCCACTGAAGAGATGTGGGTCTATCCCTCACAGCCTGACTTTCATTCCCATTAAAAATCAAAGATGGCGCTGCTGTGAATAAGGTGAATAGGGTGACCCCCAAAAAAAATCACAAATAATTCTAACATCCATAATGCATTTTATCAAATTTTTGTTCTGCAAATCTTGTGCCAATGTAATATATCATTACACACCTAAAATAAACACAAAGCTTTGACACAACGACTGTCCACCAGTCATTCATTAGGCCAGGCGTGCTAGATATCGCTTATTTTCTATCATTTGTTTGAGAATATCTTGACTTTTTACCTGGTTGATTTGATATTCTTTGATTAGTCAATTCTGAACATAAGTAGTTTTGCACATAGCACATACCCATGTGGAGGGTCGACAACCATCCTGTAAACCTGGAAATGGCACTCAGCGTGTGTCTCTCTCAGATGGTTTTCATTATTGCATTGCAGATGCTTATGTGTTACACTGTTAAATGGGATTTAAATGTGAAGTTTTACTCTTTCAGTTAGGGTTGGATGGCTTTGTGTTTGTGTCTGTGAGAGTGTTTGTGTGCATGTGAGCCTGTCAGAGCAGTGGTCATGCTTGTGTAAACAGCATGAATTCCTCACTGCGCTGAGGCCCTGCTTTCATCTGAGCCCAATGGCTGTTTCTTCCCTTCTCCGCCGCCCTGTTGAAGCTGCTGGTAAACACAGCAGACACAGACTTGTTTCTGTGCTAAAAACACACTTCTGAGATCCAGCTGAGAGCTAGAATGGGCTTCTCACAAGTGTCACCTCAGGTGAAGCCACACTTCTTGGTGCAATGAATGCATTTCCCCTTAAGTTTTTAAAATAAATATATGGCATTAAAGGTAGGGTCGGCATTTTTTTATTCATAAACACTTTTTGTTATACTGGTCGAAATTCTCTTCATATCCTGATAGCCATCAATAATAAAAGTGGTCTAAATACTAAACAGTGTACAGATATCTTCTTTGGAAGTCTCAGGACCAAAAAATGTTCGTCCAATCATTTGCATTCGGTCTAAATGCAATAATAGGATGTCATATCCTCCGCACACCCTGCCCGCGCAGACATCACACGTCGTTCCGGAAGTCTCTGTAGAGTCGTAGACAGACAGTCACTGAGTCCCAAAAAGAAACAGCAGCCACATTTTACAGTTCCTCCTGAACCAAAACAATGAGTTTATGAAGCGTTCACACCATGTTGTAACCGTAATTACAAGATGGCAACCGTGACGTCCTCAAACTCATAGTTAAGCGTTTCTCTGTCAACACTATCAACGCCGAAATGAATCTGCAGCAGTTTGCATTATTTTTGTCAGGAATTCAGTACAATGTATCCACACTCAAGAGGTCAAATGTCAGGCTCAGATAGTATACCCATGTGAAAAAGAAAAGACGGCGCCAACCCCTGCAAAGACTTCAGATGACGCAAACTCTGAATCAACATGCACCAATGCTACATTTTTTTAAAAGTCATAATCATTTGTTAACAAACAAGTATTCATTACTTCAGTGAGCTCATTGTTTCTGCCTTAAATTATCAAATTTTGGGGTTTGAGTTTGGGTCTTTGGAAAGCTGAATGTAACAACAGAGGTTTGTTTCTCTGTCTGCACACTAGAAAGAAGCTGTTGAGAACCATCCTCATTTCCACAGTCAATAAACTCCTCTGGAAACATCCCATGGATCCCAAGCAGCACAGAAAAATACAGCTTCTTTATTGGCATTTATGGTTCCATGAAGAACCTTAAACATCCATAGAACCTTTCCATTGCACAAAAGGTTCTTAATAGTGGAAAATGGGTTTTAAGATTATTAAGAAGTTGCAATTTATAATAGTCCTTTACAGTTGTTCCTTGTCAAACTGTAAGAACATGATCCCAGCTGTAAGCCATTTCACACTGTAATATCTCAGTCATTAATGTCAGGTTGGACGAAAGTCAAGATGCATTAAAAACGGACGCACACAAGAAGACCCGTCTGGAGTTTAAATTTAAATCATCAATCAATGACACGTTCGGTGACAGTGAGCTGCATTTACATGTGAGATAGAAATGGTAATAGAAATGGTAATCTATAACGTCAATTTTGGTCATGGCTTGTCTTGAAAAATGAAGACAATTTGACGTTCGTCGTAGAATTCACACTGCAGGATTGTGCGTCAAATCTTCGGACACTGCCAGAATTTCGTCGGAGGTCAAATTTGATCATTTTATCATATTAATTTGCTGCCGGTGAACATGTCAAACTACCAATCAAAGACTTCAGATTTCGGGACCAGACCTGCGCAGTAGTGAGCAGGAAGTAAAGCCGTGAAATCATGGCCCCGCCCTCACTCTCGGTGTGAAATTTAAACTTGAGTTTAAATCAGCGTTATAAAAACTACAGTAAATGACAGAAACCACCTTCGGAAAAAAGATATTTGAAGTGTAGTTAAATTGTTTAGTTGGTCTCAAATTATACCAGATGACGTATGTAGAGCAACAGAAATTCTACTTAGAACACTATCTTAAAAACTACTTAGAACACTATCTAAGGCTGCATCAAAAGGTAACTTCACGTCTGCTGCCATGTTGGATCCATAGATATAAACAAACTGCTTCGGTGTGTCGCATAGATGTCGTCATCGTCTTGCTGCTCCCTCCCCGTTCTGTGATTGGTCCCCTCGCTGAGGCGAAAATCTGGTCCATGGAATCCAGGCTGCCTAGCAGCGTGAATAAAATCGCGCTGCGCGCAAGGCAGCATGGGGAAACCCAGGCTACTCAGACGGCCAAATCGTGACCAAAATCGTACAGTGTGCACCCAGCTTAAAATAATCTTTCTTTTAAGAACTGTTTCATGAATGGAACCAAAATGGTTATTTAATGGCATTGCTGTGAAAAACCCGTTTAGAACTAGTTTATGGAATGTAATACATTAACCTACACTGTAAAAAATTAAACCGTGATTTTTACGGTAAAAAACCGGCAGCTGTGGTTGCCAGTACTTTACCGTCAAAAATACGGTAGCAACGTTATTGGTTTTACAGACTTAACTTTAAATTTACAGTAATAAACCGTAATTCATTATCTGATGTAATGTGAATTTAACATCCTATTGAAATAGTAATACCTGTTTTGTACCATTGTAATACACTGATAACCAACAATCACAGCAGTGATGAGAGTCACATGATCAATCAAAGCTCATCACAAGCAGCTCTTCCACAAGAAATGTAATACTAATAGAAGCTGCACAGTGTCATTCACACAAACATTAAACACCATCATGGTAACACACATGAAATTTTAAAAATGCAATAAACATTAATTTAACAACATTAAATGTAACATAAAACCCTAATGTACATAACTGATTAGAACAAACTAAGAAAACTATGAAGAAACAGTTATTTTAACAAAAATAGATCAAATGTGAAGTGTCACACAGGGAATTGTGGGAATGTCAATTTACGGTTTTTCACTGTAAATTATACAATGAGTTGTTCTTTTTCACTTTCAAAAACTGTAAATTTAACGGTATTTTACAGTAAAATTACATTAAATGTAATTAACAGTTTTTCACTGTAGCATTTTTACAGTATTTTACCGTTAAAATCACGATAATTTTTTACAGTGTACATGTGATGGGAAGCATGTGGTGGCACGCAGAATGAAATAAACATCCTCCTTATGGTACACTCCGTTCCTCCACCCTGTCCCAGGTTGGTCTGTAAAGTCCCCCTTTGCATCCGCCTCAAGGTTAGGCCATTGTTTAGCCCATAGCTATTGACGCTGGACTAAGAGTGTCTATCTATCCTCCTGGCCTCTGTTACAGTAAGACCTCTTGACATAATTGTAAAATCTAGGCCATGTGATCTGTTGCCCTTGGACGTTCTCATTATCGATTGCCCTTATGGGACAGAGGGCAGATCCCATTACTCTGGTCCAGAGCTTAAACTGAAGTGGACGCTGGTTGTGTTTTCTCTGAATGATGGAGTGCTCAGTGTGTCTGACTTTTGTGACTTTCTGAATAGGAGTAGGATGTTGTCATACTTCAGCTCTTCTCTGAATGTCGGACTACAGATTGTTGTAGCTGTCATTGCCACATCTGTCATTGTGCTTGTGCTCAGACCATGACTTTTCTGACTAGTCTGATAGTATTTGTTAAAAATATAATTTCGACTAAAGACACTGTAAAAAGCATGAGAATGATCTCTTTAGAATATTGAGAGAAAACAATTGTTGATGACAAATTTAATGTTGACAGTGACAGTTTGATTAATGGTATGACAATTTAGCAATTTAGGACAAAAAAAAGTAAACAAGACCTGTGACTGAGATATCATACAATGCAAGAAACTGTCTTGCCGTGTAAATTGCCATCCAGTTAGGTCAATTTGTGTACTTATCAAAATCAATTAGTATCCTCATAGTACATTCTCTCCAAATACAAAAAAGGTTGGTAACACTTTATTTTAGTGTCCTTTTTATTTTATTTTAGTGCGAGTACCTTATTAACCAGTGAATTAAATTGAGTGTGTGAGTGGAGGGAATATCCATGCAGATGAGATGATTTAGATCAGATGGGAAAGCATTGATCCATTGTTATGTTCCACTTCCTAAAAGTTTGGGTCAGAGTCTGGGTTGACAGAGTTTCATGACAGATCACAAGTGTTTTGGCTTGTAAATGAACATTCCTGATCATCTCAGATGGTGCTTTGCTTATAACTACAATACTTATAATTCCAAATATAGCTGCATATATTTGCATTTGTTTTACATTAGCAAACAAATAGACAAAATACTCGGAACTAGTGTCATTTAAAAAAAAAATTAAGTTGCAGTATTAAGACTTTTATTATGTAAGACTTTTTTTTGTGCATTTTTAATAGTTGATTTTTTTTAAAGTTTTTTTTAATTTAAATGTGAACAGCTGATATCATGTATTTTATAGTCACACCATAAGAGCAATTTTATTCTCAACTCAACATTCTGGTTTAAAATATTTATGATTTCCGCATACCACTGCATCCATATGAAAAATATGAACTTGTATTTCAAGATTTTTATTTACATTTATTGTCATTCAACTTCAAAATAGAACTGCACGATTAATCATTAAAAGTATAAAAATAAATAAAATAATTAAAATCAAATTACATACATTAAAATAAAAAAATACATATTTTTAAATAGACTGCAGCAATTAACATTTTGTCAGAACCTCTAGTAAATTACATGTTATTTTGTTTAGTTGTCTGTTCAGAATCATGAGAGAATCATGATCTCTGTTTAAAATAAGAAACAATTATCCAGAATCATGCAGCTCTTCAAAATTTGAGTGTTATATTCGCCGTTTCTTTGTAATAAATTGTAAAATTGACTTTCGATTTCTGACCATTTTTTTTTTAAAATGTACTTCATTTTATCTATAGTACGTACATATGACAGACAGCCTCCCATACACACATTTTGTTTAATGACATAAATGTACAACTTTAGACAGTTTCTACTTTTTTATCTCTCTCTCTCTCTCTCTCTGGTTTGCTAGTGACAAAACAGACAGGACAGCAACTGTTGCCTTGTTTTTCTCCTCATATAGTGCACCCATTTAAATTTCCCTTTACCACCTACTTAATGCTCAGAATACTTGGAGATGTAGGCTGCGCTTTGCTCCTGGTTGCTATGGTGCCATCGGCAGCAGGGTGGAATAAGTAATAAACATTTGTAGAGTGTTATAAATGATTCCCTACTTAAATCCTCTTGTCCTTTGAATGGAGCCTTTCACCTTGTAAATCTTTAAAAGCACTGTCTGTATCAGGGCCGTCTGGATCACTTTTATCCCACATACCACTGCAGATAATAAAATACAATGCTCACCTCTGACTTGCATTAAAAGCACATTTCTGATTCTTGCTTTAGCAATTCAGACACACTGAAAAAAAAAATAGTTTTGTTCAGTAAATATATTGGGGGAAAAAAACCTGTCAAAACCTGCACTGCCCAGTCCTTCAACCCTATCCACAATCTCCTCAACCCTTTGTCTCCCTGATAAATTCGCCTCATTCTGAGTGTTCGCCAGTCCAGCCCTGAAATGTCGACCCACTAGCTTCACCTAGAACCTCCGCGTGGGTGTCACTCCACCTCGGCCTGTTGACCAGTCGGCTCCACCTGGGGCCGTTGTCCCTATGGTTCCACTGGGCTTCTTCATCCCTCCGGCTCCACCTTGGTCAGTCGTCACACTGCCATCTCCATGGACTTAGGGGACTTAGTCTGTGACTCGTCCCTCCACCCCTTTGGCTCTGGCGGGCTCCTCCATCCCTCCAGCTCTGCCTCTGCACCACCCTGCCCTCCAGGACCTTCTGTGTCGCCTGATCCCTCCAGTTCTCCTCCTGGGACTCCACCGCCAAGAGCTACATCTCGGCACGTGGTCCCCCTGGTTCCTACTGCCAAGCCTCCACCATGGCTCCTCCCTCTCGACTCCACCATGGGCTTGCGTCCTGGCCCTCCTGCCCTGGCTCTTACCGTTGTCTTCTTACCTGTGTTCCTGCAACCAAAGCCCCCTCCCACCCTCCTCTGTTGTACTTTTTGTGAAGTTAAAGAGGCGCGAGGACGCGTCACCTCGCTGGGGGGATATGTCATGGGTGATCTGTGTTCTGTGTATGTTTGGGTGGGTTTTCATGAGTTTCCTATGTTTCAGTTAGATACTGTGGTTTCTCATTGTTTGATTATTGTTTGCACCTGTTGTTCATTTCATTAATTAGTATGGTCTGTATTTATGCTCCATGTTTCTTTCAGTTGATTTTCAGTTCTCATGTATATAGCGGTTGTTCTGTATATAGCGAGTGTTGTGTTAAATAAATATTCACACTTCTGCGAATAGGTCAGTTTTTCTCACCTTTATTGCAAAAACATAAACAGTTCTTATATTTGTAATAATATTTTGCAGTATTACTGTTATTACTGTATTTTCTATCAAATAAATGCAGCCTTGGTGAGCATAAGAGACTTCTTTCAAAAATATAAAAACAAATTATATGTTTCCAAACTTTTGACAGATACTGTAAATATATTGAAAAAATCAGAAATATCCTGATACTGAATCTTTGTCAAAAAACTAAAATGTCTACAAGGTCATTCAAATGAATCATATCTGATTCATTCAATGCCCATCAATTCATAAATAATACCAAGATTTGGTCTGAATATTAGTTAGGTAACATGACTGCATACTGAGCAATGTCATCATGAGCTAATTAATATTCATGAGCTCAGTGACGTCACTTACTCCTTTGTAATCTGTTTCCCACCTCTGTTTTGCCTGTGATTTGACAGTCTTTTTTGGCAGTTCACATTTCTGCTTGACAAGCCTCTAAGCTACTTCACAAAACCTGTTTAGCTAGTTAAATAAAGCAAGAGGATCAAGCCAAAAAGCTAACAAGAGAAAAAACACGAGGGGCTAACGGGGAGCTGACGGGCCACCAGCCAAAAACACTGGCACTCTAGCGTATCCAGGGCTAATCAGAACAAGTGCCAGGAATCTGCAATAGTGAATGAAAGTGTGAATAAGAGTTCGGAATTACTTGCATAATGTGTTTTTCCTTCCTTTACTTTTGTCCTTTCATGCACAATGGGCTCAAATATGTTCAGTTTTATGGTTCGAGAGCATGAATTTCAGTCAATCGTCCACGTGTGGCCGAACTTCTGTGTTATTAAGATTACAATAATGACACATATAGCGTGACAACATCTCATCTGACAGCAGATACTCAATCAGGTTGTGTTTTTCTCAAGCACTCTTTACTTAAACTGCGTCTGACAGAAGAGTCAACAGCTTTCATGCACGTCTTTTTTTTTTTTTTTAAGAATTACGTTTTTGTTGTTTCTTTGACTACACACTACGCGACCCACTCAAAACAGTCTTGCGACCCAAAGGCAGGTTGAGAAACACTGTTACAAGCGACTCAAACTTGAGGAGATTGAGCTACGCTTTTGCAAATTGATGATCGCACTAAACCATATTGCAATTATGGTTTATTTCGATATCCCTTAAAGTCATAATTGTATTATATTATAACACATGCAGGAACATTAAATCAATCACAGGGATAGTTCACAAGAAAAATTGAATGAAAAGCAGCACGGAGATTCAGATAAATTTCTTCTTTTGTGTTACATGGAAAAAGCAAATCTTCTGGGTTTAGGTGAGAACAACACAAGGAAGAGTAAATGTCGGAATTTTCTTCTTGCCCTTTAATTCAGTGTAAGTGTGTTTTGGCATCAGATCTAGTCTGAACAAGAAAGAAGCTTGAAAGTGAGAAATTGTTTTGTAGAAGCAATGAAATCATAATGTTTACCAAGTTAATATTGCTCTTTGTTTTTCTTTTCCCTAGTGAAAGAAAAACTGTGTTTTGGGACATGAACAGCAGCCACCGTGTCCTGTTTGTGTGGGAAGAAACTGCAGCAAAATAGGAATTTTCTCTCTTAAAATGAGTGGAAACACTTAGAAACAATCCAGGTACTGATTCTGCAGCCGCAGTCTTAGTGCACAGCGCATATTTTCTGTCTATGTGGTTGGCAATCTGTTTACTGGAAGGGTTCTGTGCACACGGCACATGTTCCTGCATGTGCAGACCAGCCTAAGAAGACAAAAATTGGAAACGGTTATGCAGGGAAAGAGCAGGATTTGGGTACTATCCTGTCTTAAATGTGATTTAATGTGCTTGCTGGCATAGGAAAAAAAACTACTGATGTTAATTGGAAGCAGACTCAATTACTATTGTTCAGAGCTGTGAGGATTCAGAAGCAAATTCCAAGCATACAGTGCATCCTTTCTGCAAGAATCTGCATGTTGGTCCTTCTTAAGCAACATGCCATGAAAGGTGTTTAAAATATCACTAAACTTTATTGTAATCGACATGGTACCATGCAGAAAGATGCAAGCTCCAGAAATTAAATAATTCTGTATCAAATAGACAATGATATGTGGAAAAAGTAATGGTGGTTATGCAAGAACTGTGATGTTTTTGGTCTCAAGACCTTTAAAATCCACTTTCCTAGGCTTGTTTGATTTAGAAACAGAGAGTGTCTGTTGCTCCCCGTCTCGCCTCTGTAAACTGTGTTCACGGCCTTACTGAGAATTTGCCTTTACCTGCCCCCATGTTTGCATCTGTTTCAGGCCATATAAGAGATGAATTTGTTCTCAGGATTTAAGAGGCCTTTAAACATACCTGTGCTTTTCACATTTTATTTTCTGTAGGACTGCTTGAAATCATCTAAGCATCTATTACATTGTAGATGCAGATGGAAAGAGTGTGAACATGCAGATATCCTCAGATCTGGAAAATTGTTTGTTCTCCAATGTGCAGAGACTTCTACAAGTAAACCATGTGTGATTGTAGGCCCCAAAAGAGTTTAAACAGTGTGATTCCATGGAGTTTTGCAAACATGCTTGCTTTGTTGGAGGGCCTTGTTCAGCCAATGGTGTGATTGGAGGTGTGGCTACCTGTTTGTCTGACCAATGGGAGATGGAGGGCATTGTAAGTGATTAGGAAATCTGTTTGTAAGCCATTGTTTTGCATTACACTGGTGGACACAAATCCCTAAATTTGCTAATGCTGTCCCTTGCAAAGCATGCTGGGAATTACAGATCCACTGCATTTCTAAAACGCATTGTGAGCTAAGTTGATGGTAGAGACCATTGGTGGCAAAGGCTCTACGATCTACTTAAGCTCATGATGCTTTTGAGAAATGCAGCCCTGGGCAGTGGATCTGTACCAGCATGCTTTGCAAGGGACTGCATTAGTAGAGTGCAATTAGAGATTAAGTGTTATTTTATGTGTTTTGCACTTGCAGTAAAGGGAATGTTTGTCATGGGAATGTTAATGTTTAATGTTCAGTTGGACATTTAGAGGAGTTTCTGTTATTGAATGTTGTTTTTACCATTGTGCTGAAGAGTAGCGCTGTCAATTGCGATTTTCACTTGGTGCAACATGATGTGTATAATAACCCCAAATCACAATTTCTCATTGAAGCACAATTCTCAGATCAGCAAGGAACAGCCAAACACAAACCTTTTCTTCTTCTTTGTCCTTCAGAGAAAGATGTCCTGCAGCTGACACGAGTCACTACTATACTGCCCTCTATAGGTGTAGTGGAGTCGTAGTGCTCATGTGTTGAATGTGTCCATCCTTGAATGTGTCCATTGCAAATTGTAAATTGAGTCAATGTAACTCAATTAAGTTAAAATAGCATGTTAAATAAACCTGATTGAATTAGGTTACAACAACAAAATTAGAATTTTCAGGTAGAATCAGGTAGAAATACCTCCTTAAAGCAACAACTGCACGTTCACTTTTTACAGTGAAGGTTTTTTTTTACTCAATTTTAAAGAACCACCTTTTTTTTTTTTTTGCCAAAAAGGAGAAATGTCTTATATGATTGCATAATGATTTCTTGTTTAATTGGTTATTTAAATTTTAAGCTGTTTAATTCATAAAATTGAATCAAAACAAAATGAGTTAATACTAAATCCATAAAATGATACTATGATGTGAAGCACCTGACAGAATAGTGTGGCATCTAAGTTATTTTTGCATGGATGCTTCAACTGCAATGCAATATATAACAGAATATAATTTCTTAACCAAACTGTGCTGCCCAATACTATAAATATAGATATTCGAAGGGGTTGGGGCTGACAAAAAATTTGGAAATCCCTGACCTAAAACGTTAAGATAGCTCAACCCACTGATCAGATTTGTATCTGTATTTGTATCCTTCGTAGGTATCCTCATTTCCATTCACATTTAATATGGCGTCAGGCAAGGCAACCCTCACTAAGGTGACTGGTATATTTTTTCCATTAACCCACCATTGGCAGGTGTGACCATTAGGCTAATTATATTATATATTATATATTATATTTTCATCATTTGAGACCACACAACTGTGAGAGATGATCTGCATGGAAACATTAGAATCTCAAGGTTGAGAATTGAGGATTTGACTATGGACAGATGGACAACAGTTATTTTTTTTCCATTAACTTATTTATTTTTTGTGCTTGATATGGGCTAACTGGTGGGAACAGTATACAATCACCATTTGACTTCTCAAATTCCTCTTCCCTTTGTAGCAGCCTTGTTTTCAAAGTAGTACTGATCAGAGTCCTGAACAAGGATTGAAGGCTTTGTGTTCTTGTTCTGTTAAAATAACCCACTACAATCACAAGAGTGGTGACTAAGGCCTCTGGCATGCCAAAAATAGTATTTATCACTTACTATTGGTGTAGAATAAGCAGTCAGGACTTTTCTCATGTTTTTTCCATGTCTTTGGCCAGGCTGTGTAAGGTTCAGAAAGACACTGTATACCTGGAATTGGACTGACAGATGTAGATGACTTTTATGGTCATGGAAAAGTACTGAAATAAATTTTGCGGTGATTATCAGGCCCTGCCTGGCGATAATCCACTTGAAATGAGATATTGGAAATTCACTGCATATATCAGTTGCCACAAAAAGAAATCTGTGCAAGGCTATTTTGACTTGCAGTGTTTTACTGAGACATAGGGGCCCGTTCACACGACACCATTTTCAACTAAAACTTTTTATGCGTTTTTGGCCACTCATTTACATGCCAACTGTGTTTTGGGGGCCTGAAATTGCAAACCTTTGAAAACTTTCATAGTGTACGTTTTTTAAAACTATACCGTTATGGTCTCTGTGTAAACTATGAAAACGGTGACATCATGCACATGCAAATTACGTGTTCAGGCAATATGTGCGTAGTGTTTTTATACAAAGTCACATCGCCATCTACTGGCCTGGCAGGGTAATACAGCATTTTTTGTCATTTTCGCGGATCTGTGTGAATGGGTATCGTTTTGACAGCTTTGTCATCTGTATGTGAAAAACTCTCCGTTTTTAGTACATCGTTGTTGTGTACAGGGTTCGAATGATGATTTCATCTTTGTGGGGGTCTCTAAAAAAAAAGTAGCCTATGAGCAGGCGCGGTGTAGCTTACTAATGTAAATAAATAAAAATGTTTAATAAAAAAGTGTTGCTAACACGATTCAATTTAAATAGTACATTTGGTTTAATTAGTCGTTTAATGAGATCTAATATATGTTGTTAGTGGTGAGAATTTTCACGTGAATAAATAAATAGATCCGACAATTTTAAGCGTGTATTTAAGTGGTCCAGTGGCAGAATGTAATGGGTTCTAATCCGCACTCATATAGGTTCTTTTTTTTCTCATCAAAACCGATTATGTTTATCAGTGGTTCTATATCAGGCAAGGACACGTTTGTGTGCATATTGCTTTGTAATTTCACTGGAACGAATAGAGAGTCCACAACGGATTGAAGCGCGCGTCCGAGTGAAGACTGTGCGCGAGCCACAAGAGAACACAGTATCCGCGCCACTGATCACAGCGGCAATGAGCACTTTGATCACTTAAAAAACAACACATTGCAGCACTAGATCGCCTCTTATTTAAAAAAACGAACTAAATGAATGCTCTGCTAGTTAACTGAAGATGTTTTATTTATTTGTATTGGTATATTAGTGCCGCGATATGTTTCAAAAGTGGTGGGGACAATATCGACCTTAGCAAAAAGTGGTGGGGACATGTCCCACCCGCAAATTACGCCTATGTTAAAATAACACTTGCCTGATGGGTTATGCTACTGCTAGATCGGACGTTGACGTCACTCCTGTGAGTTGAGAAAAGTCAGTAAAAGTCCTGGCAGAAAGCGAAGCATAAGGATGTAGTGTGATGACGATCCGAGATCCCGCGAGATCCATGTGTTTGGCATCTTGTCCTATCTTTTAAGTCACTTTATTTGTAATTTAAAATAATGGTGCTGATGATTTTTAGAGACCCCAACAGGTGTGTGATTTTACTGCTTTCATGGGAGCTCATCCTCTCTCTATGGGAGCTCAGCTCCCACTGGCTCCCACGTAATTCGAACCATGGTTGTGTAAACGTACCCATAATTAATGGATTTCTCTTCTGATTCCCTCTAGAGTCAGTATATGATCTTCTCCCGAAAGAGCTGCAGCTGCCATCTTCTAGAGAGCAGAACGCAGCCGCTATGAGTCAAAAAAGTGGTGGAGAGGCGGGACCTCCTCCGTCAACAGCTCTCGCCGCAGGTAAGCTTGGCTTTTGTCTTTTAAGCCATCTTTTCTCTCAAGCTGACTTGAGTCTGATGCTGAAGACTGGAACTAAGGCCTACATCAAGATGCATATTCAGCTGCCCTTTTTTTTTCTGTGGTTGATTAATTTGGTTAATGAAAAATGGTCTCTATATGACAGGTGGTTTGAAGGGAGGGCTTGTGACATCAGACGAAAAAGGAAAGTCGTTTCAGAGGTGGAGCGAGTTTTGATAAAAGATTACAGAGAACATGCACTGATGAATTGTTCACAATAGGACCAGGAACGTGCATTAAGATGTAAATAGGAACCTTTTTTTAATTTCAGTTTTAATCAAACAATATAAAGAAAACTGTTTTAATGGTAAACATTAAAACAATACTCATTATTTAATTACAAAATATAAATCTGATTGCATTTAGCATGGATTGCGGTCTTTTACCAAAATCTAGATCCTGTTGTGAATGTTGGTCCTTGTTGGAAGAATATAAAGAAAAGCCTTCAAAAAGCCTTTTTATGGAAAAAAAAATCTATATTTCAGAGTAAACAAAAATATTTTTGGGGCATTAGAGTAGCAAACATGCTTTGCAAATAGTAATTAAATATCAGTCCTATTTTATTTATTTATTATTTAACAGTGATTAACAATTAGTAAAATAATAATAATCTTCTACTACTACTACTACTAATAATAAACTCACATCATTAATAAAAAATATAATTTAACAAAGCAGTCAGACTGTCTTCCCTTGTGAAATTCCAGTTTGCTCTCCAGCATTTTTTTAGTTTTATGAATGAACGCAATTGGCTCAGTGCCTTTAGGTCCCACATTCCCAATCTCATTTGGTTTTGCACTGAAAAAAATGTGAGAAAAACAAAACAAAATAACAAATAAGGTTATTCTGTTTAGAATAAAATTCCAATGAGAAAAATCAACATGTGCAAAATGTATTCTCAGAAATTCTATATACAACATATATATATATATTCTCAGAAATGCATGCATAATTGGCAAATGCTTTCTAAAGGATTTTCAATTCAAACTCCTCCTGACTTCCACTGAACACTGAGAAAAGAAACTGTCCACAAAACACTCCTCAGAACTTTTCTTTTGAGTTCCTATTTGTACATTCAAAATGCAATTCACTTTAGTTTCTTTTACTCTGCCCCTTTATCAAAGTGCCCAGGTTTAGGGTGAGTTTCTGTAAGCCAGAAGTCTGTTGCCTTTGGACATCTGTACCTAACTGCAGCCAAATGCATCCCTCTGACGAGGCAGGACATGCTGGCTGCAGCTGAAGGAAGGTGACGTATTTTCCAGCTTAAATGAATTTCATTGTGGGATTTTAGGTTTCACTGCAAATTGGACTTGCTTCTTCTGGCTATTTTCTCCTCCTGTTTAATTAATATTTTGTTTGTGTATCTTTTTATTCTTGAATCAAGAATATGTTCTTAGCAATCAAACATGTGCTCATTGTATTTGCTATTTGTTTGACTTATTGTTTGGCATTCGTTTTTTTTTTTGGTTTCTTTGCTTGGTGTTTTGTTTTCATTTTGTTTTTTATTGTTTTTTTTATTTATTTCTTTGTATTTATTGTTTTGTTTCGCTTTACATTTTTGTCTCCTATTTTTTTGTTTTTTGTTTTTTTTTGTGATGGTTGTCTCTTTTTGCCATATTAATGTCCCTTCTTTACATGATCTATTCTCTCTGTTCAGAGATATTTGGGATCACCTGCATTGAGCCATTGTGTCACCGCCTTGTCTCTAACCCTAGCCCTTTATTACATTTATCATATTTTATTCTCTTTTACACTGTCTGAGTAATGTCTAACATAATTGCAAATTACTGTTCCTTTCCTAAAGGTACACTATGTAACTTTTGCTCCTCTAGTGGTTAAACAAAACTCCATGCATTTTGCTGCAGAACATTATTTTGGTTGTGCTTTGCTGTGACTGTGCGGATAAATATGGTTCTCCTGCTGCTCATACAACATTCACTACTAGGCTTAAGAGATATAACCAGTTTAGATGGAAAGGATCTCAAGCTGACTAGCTGAAGACGCGTTAGCTTTACCCATTAACAGACACGGTGCTTCCTTGAAAATAAATTCCAGCACAGCGCCGCAACAACCATAATGAAATGACCCTTCACAATAGATAATGCTTTACAATGAAGCTGCATATGACAATGTATCTGTTCAATATAATACCTGACTAACCCGTTGAGTGATAAAAACGTCATCATCTTCGCATCACTTTTACAACGTTTCAAATCCCTCAGTCCTCGCCATCTCCAAAAAGCCAAGCCAATGTTGATTCTTGTTTTATAATGAGTTCTGTCTCGTTCTCTTTTTGTCAGCAGACTCTCCTCTGTTCGGGTTTATTTAAAAAAAACTGCTGATTCCCCGGAGGTTGGAGATTTAGCTGCTCCATGTCAATCTTTCTCGCTCATTGTTGTGACAACTAACCTCTGGCACTCCCAAGTAGCTTGAGAAACTTTTCTCTAATTACGGATATGACGAGACGCGCAGGGGCGAGTAGTCTCGCGTAGCCAGATCTTCAGACTGACGGCAGAAGGTCTGGACTCTATCGCAGCTTTTCAAGGCCTAGGACCGCCCAAGAGGACGTTTGACTGATGTGCAACGCAACCAATCACAGTTCGATTTGTTCCGCGTCAAGTTTAGGGGCGTGACAATATCATGTCGGTGTCCCTACAATAACAGACCGGCGTGCATCTAATAAATTATTCATTCAAGAACTTTGTGCAAGTTTACTGTAACAATGGAGCCGCGAACTTCACCACATACTTTTGAAAATCCAGCATTGTTCATTGACACAGTTGTAAACACAGTGGCTTTCTTCTTCCACAAGTTTTTTTTTTGCGTCAAGGCATTTGTTTCCAGGCGGACCGTTAAAGAACGCGACACACGCGTCTCCCGGACATCCTGTAGAATTCAACCAATCAGATCGCGAGTGTTTCCAGAAAAGCGTGCCATATGCATCAGACGTTCAGCTTGTAAACGGTCCGTGGGCGTGGCGTCTGAGGCTGAGACTAACGAGCGAGTGACGTATGTGCGTAATTTCCCGCAAAAAAAACCATTCTTGCTACGTCTAAAATATAAAAACTTACAAATAGGCTTACTATAGTGAATCAGGGTGAGACAAAAACATGTTTTGAAGGATGATTGATGATATATTGACTCGTTATTCATATTTAGTTAATTTTGACCAAAAAAGTTACATAGTGTACCTTTAAGATTACTTTCCATGAATTATCCATATTTCTTGAAAGTATTTAATTGAATCATACATTTATGCATTTAAACACATTTAAGCATTTTTGTACTGATCATATAAATAATTTTTAACTGTAATGTTCGCCTTTTAATTCGGTTTGCCTACATGTTTTAAAGGTTCACTATGCAGAAATGTTCAGTTACTGTTTGTAAACACAACATTCAAACTTGGCCCCTCCTCATGGGCGGAGCACCACCAGAAGCCACGCCCTCTCTTTCCCCTGACACGATATCAGTTGCACAGACAGACCAACCGAACTGACTCAAGAGAATTCTAGCGGGAAGATGAGTGATGAGCTATTGAACAAATATTGTGTTTATTATGCATAAATAGCATCTTTTGTGTATATGAATGAGCACTTATGCTAATAGTTTGATGACTGGCTGTAATTTGCGAGCGAGTTTAGCCATCTTTATTCTAGCTTGCTAATAAACAATAATTACGTGTCATCATAAAAATGTAATTATAATGCGTAGTAATCTGCCGAGTTACATAAAGCAGTCAACAAAGCCATAGCTACATTAAGCACATTTTTTTTGTATATAGACAGGAGAACTTAGTGGAGCGTCCCAAACTTCAGACACAGACCCGCCCTCACCTACGCCACGTGTTGTCGACACAAAGGGCTAAAGCACAGAAATTCAAGAAGAAAATGTCAAAATACAGGCACAAGGTTGTGTCTCTGTAGACACAAACATCGCCACACACTTCTAGTGGACTATAAAACCCCTTTCACACAGAGATTCCAGAAAATACACTGATATTGATTTTGGTTCATTCACACTGGCACTGATTTTCTGGAATCTGTGCGTGCGTTCACACACATCCCATAAAGATCTCTTAAAGACACGTGACATCAGTATGACAAACACAAACATTCTTCTTTGTTAATGTGCAACGTGAACATTGCTATGCATTTAAAACCGCCGATCAAAGAGGCACATGCATCATCACTAAGACACACCCCTTACGGGATTGGTCCTGGCTTTTGTTCACACAGGGCGCGTTCCGGGACTGATCCCAGCAATGTTATTAGGTCTGCATCCCGGGGTCGAGCCCATGATCTATCCCGGGACGTGTTTGTGTTCACACAGAAGGCACTCTAGCAATTCTAGCTATGTTCTGGGATCAGCGCTCTGTGTGAAAGGGGCTTTAGTGATGATTTAGTGGCATTATTTTAGTTTGAGCCTATACTTTATTTAATTTTTTTGGAAAATCCTGCATAGTGCACCTTTAACAGAACATTCTTGATGATTATCTGTTTATCAAAATTGATATTTTGAGACTCTTTAAAGTTTTAATGCAAGGCAATACCATACATAACAATCAGAATTTCAGAGTCAGGATGACTATCTTGACCCAAATCATACATCATGATTCTGTTACGATTATTTTTAACTTTAACTTTTTTCCTTTCCCCCCCAAAAATGACCCCCTATTAAATTTAAATGTTTATTTATCCACTGATATGGAGTCAGCTCCAAGACTTCTGCTACTGTACTTAAATCAAAAAGTGTAAATCTGTCACTGCTCCCCTGTAGGAATGTGTGTCCTCCATTGGTGAATTCAGATTGCATTTTAGTTTGGTCCCTCAGGGCTCCCGTTGGCTTGTGTTACAGCTTCTATCAATAGTGAAAGCTCTGAAGGCTCAGTATAACACAACACACT